>NC_134498.1:11215323-11227823 GCF_040206685.1 Ascaphus truei
ACCCTGTGTGGTAGGCAGAGACACAGGGGCAGTGCCTGCCAATATCATAAAGAGCAGTGCACTTCCTATTTAGTAGAAGTGTGTGTCAGAGTTAAGAGTTCAGTCCAGAGTTAGAGTCTGCTGAGTCTGTCACCTGGCTGGCCCAGGGTGGCAGAGAGAGCCTATATCAATTGGCCGTTGGAGAAGGGGAGCCATCAGCCTCTGAGTAGAGCTGATGCAACCTTAGTTAGGGAGGTGGACCAATTCCTCTCACCCTGTTTAGGGGGCGAGGGAAGAGCTAGCCCCACCCTGGGTGCCCTTGACCTGGGGTGGTGGCAGGGACACAGAGACCATCCTGAGGGAGAGCAGTCCTGTGTGGAGGAAGACACCCTGTACCTGATTGATAGTCTTGTTGCTGCTATTCTGCTGCTGTGAATAAAGAGCTGCGGCTGCTTTTAAAGATATACAGTGTGAGACTGGAATCTCTCATCCCCGAGGGGGGGGGGGACTCTCTGGAAGGATTCCACCCGTATTCCTGGGGCTCAGAGATGGAGGCGCTGCACCATTACATACATACAGCTAAACCCCGTTATAACGCGGTCCTCGGGGTCCACCCCGAGACCACCGCGTTAGTAACGGGGTCGCACTAATTTAAAAAAAAAAAAAATGGCCGCCGCATCAGCGCTTATTCATCCCGCGGGACAGGAGATGGGAGCGGGGATGACCCTCTGGTCCCCGCTTCCCCCTGTCACCGCGGGACAGGAGATGGGAGCAGGGATGTCCCTCCGGTCCCCGCTTCCCCCTGTCACCGCGTGACAGGCCGCGGGATGGGAGGGGGGATGCCCCTCCGGTCCCCGCTTCAGGAGGAGCAGAGGGAACTGGCAGGGAACATCCACACCTCACGAGCCGCACGGCGCATGCGCATGCGCACGGCGAACGTGAGGGGTGCCTAAAGTGCTCGCTGTCGGGATGTGCTGCTTTGGAGACAGGTAAGCACAGTCTCCGGAAGACCGCTAACCCCCCCCTGCCGCAGCACAGGGCCCTCGCGCAGCAGTACAGGGCCCGCCGTAGCACAGGGTCGTCCTGCCACTCAGCCGCAGTGCAGGGCCCCGCCACCCCCCCACAGCATAATGACGTCCCACCCCCCGCCCCGGGCCGTAACACCAGCCTAGAGGGGAGGGGGACACACCGGACGCTCGGACACCCTTTCCCCTGGCTGTGAGGGGGTTAATGTTGAAGAGGCACCACAGAGGTTGGGTTACCTTGCTGTGTGTGTGTGTGAGCAGTGTGCAGTGTGTGTCAGTGTGAGCAATGAGCAGTGTGTCAGTGTGTGCAGTGTGAGCAATGAGCAGTGTCTGTGCAGTGTGTGTCAGTGTGAGCAGTGTGTGAGCAGTGTGCAGTGTGCAGTGTGCAGTGTGTGTCAGTGTGAGCAGTGTGTGTGCAGTGTCAGTGTGAGCAGTGTGTGTGCAGTGTGTGTCAGTGTGAGCAGTGTGCAGTGTGTGTCAGTGTGAGCAATGAGCAGTGTGTGTGCAGTGAGTGTGTGCATTTTTTTTAAAAACGGGAGCCACGGGAAAACCGCGTTATAACCGAGTATAACGGGTATAGCGAGGCGCGTTATAACGGGGTTTAGCTGTAGTTACATAGTTACATAATAGATGAGGTTGAAAAAAGACGTACGTCCATCAAGTTCAACCTATGCTAAATTCAGACAACAGATACTTAATTCTATATCTATACTTACTTATTGATCCAGAGGAAGGCAAACGAAAAACCCCATTAAGGGGAAAAATTAATTCCTTCCTGACTCCAAGAATTGGCAATCGGATTAATCCCTGGATCAACATCCTTCCCATATATACTTATTTGGTATATCCCTGTATACCTGTCCCATCTAAAAAGATGTCCAACCTTTTTTTGAACAAATCTATTGTATCTGCCATCACAGTCTCCATGGGTAATGAATTCCACATTTTAACTGCACTTACTGTAAAGAACCCTTTCCTTTGTTGCTGGTGAAATTTCCTTTCCTCCAACCTTAAGGGATGGCCCCGAGTCCTTTGTACTGCCCGTGGGATGAATAGTTCTTTTGAAAGCTCCTTGTATTGTCCCTGAATATATTAGTATATAGTTATCATATCCCCTCTTAGACGCCTCTTCTCTAATGTAAATAAATCCAATATAGCTAGCCTCTCCTCATAAGTTAGAATGTCCATCCCCTTTATTAATTTGGTGGCTCTTCTCTGCACTCTCTCTAGTTCCATAATGTCTTTTCTTAGGATTGGTGCCCAAAATTGTACTCCATATTCAAGGTGTGGTCTTACTAATGCTTTGTAAAGGGGCATAATTATGTCTACTTCCCTTCCATCCATTGCCCGTTTGATGCAAGATAAGATCTTGTTTGCCTTTGCAGCTACTGCATGACATTGGGCACTATTGCTAAGCCTGCTGTCTACAAGCACCCCTAAATCCTTCTCCATCAAGGATTCCCCCAATATATCTCCATTTAATTTGTAAGTCGCCTTTTTATTCTTGCAACCCAAATGCATAACCTTACATTTATCTGTATTAAACCTCATTTGCCATTTACCTGCCCACGTTTCCAGTCTCTCCAAGTCCTTCTGAAGAGAAATTTCATCCTGCTCTGATGAGATGGAGGCATTCACCCCAGAAACCTGATCCTGTCACCCCCCATACCATCGCGGGAGACTCAGGCCCCCCTGTTGCCAGCAGGTATGCACCACACTCAGACACGTAGCCAGACCCTAGTACAGAGGAGGGGGGCCCGATCTGCGATTGGCCCAGGGAAGGGGGGCTACATTGGGAATCGATGTTATTTTTCTTCATATTAATGGGTATCCTCAAAGCTAATGATATGCCAAAATGACGTCCATTAGCAAAACTACAATTGTTTCTTCACTTTTTCTGCTTGATCAATAGGGTGACCAGATTTCGAAAATGAAAAACCGGGACACCTTAAAAAATAATTTATTAAACAAATTACATCACGTGACACCCCCCGTTGCCATGACAACAAGACACTCTGATGCCCCTGCAGTGTTAGTGTGTATAGAGGTGGGGGCTTTGCTTGGGCCCTTCAACTCTTACAGCCAGGGCATTATTGGCCAGGAATGCCCAGTTCGGAGGGGATTACTACTTCAAAATGTATTTGATTCGTAACAACATCAAAAAACTCTAATACCAATAACTAACAACCACAGACAATGATAAGCTAAACCATCAAATAAAATGTCTACGGCCCTTGTTCAAGCATGTTTGCGGTACTTATCAGATAAATCAGTGCCTGCAATCCACGACTGTATCCGCCTCTCCGAGCGTCTGAAAGCAATCCAGCATTCCTGGTGTGTGGCTGAAGAGGTGAGGGACTCCCTCCTCTCAAACGGAAAAGAAGAGCAAAAAATAGAGTTGGAACATACCTATCATACAGGGATGAGAGAGAGAGACAGAGAATGAGAGAGAGACAGAGAATGAGAGAGAGACAGAGAATGAGAGAGAGACAGAGAATGAGAGACAGAGAATGAGAGAGAGACAGAGAATGAGAGAGAGACACAGAGAGAGAGAGACAGAGAATGAGAGAGAGACAGAGAGAGGGACATAGGGAGAGAGAGACACAGAGAGAGAGAGAGACAGACACAGAGAGAGAGAGAGACAAAAGTAATGTACTGTATAACCATTATACCGTACCCCCTAGTATTCGTGTAATCATTGTCCCACACCCCCTTTTACTCACGCTTTGGCAATACTGAAATGTTCTTTTGACAGAGACACACAGAGAGAAACAGAGACACACAGAGAGAGACAGAGACACAGAGAGACACACAGAGAGAGACAGAGACACACAGAGAGAGACAGAGACACACAGAGAGAGACAGAGACACAGAGAGAGAGAGACACAGAGAGAGAGAGACACGGGCCTATTTAGTAAGCGTCGATAAGGCTGCGTCTATAGTATTTCAGACGGAGGGAAGGCACACACGCTGCAATACACTTGCTGAAGCCTGAGCTTTTTTATGGCTTTGCAGGGTATGCAGCGGGTGCGATTGGGGGCGTGGCAATAAATATTTGGAGGCGTGGCAATAACGTTCCGGCGCAGACGTCACTTCCCTACCTCACATCCCGATCCACCGGCATTTTTTCAGATGCAGCATCTGAAGCACTGTGCAGACAAGAAGAAAAATGCACACAATGCGCACCAGAGATTAAAATATAGTAAATTATTTATTAATAAAACAAGAAATAACCGAGGAGGATCCAACCCCACCTCAGTACTTTCTTCTCGTTGCTATTGCCACACTATACGTCCTGACGCCGGAAGGGAAGTTGGTACGCGACCAAGACGAGACACCGGATTTACAGTGGAACCACAACATACCACAGATTGCTGGAAGACCACACTGCGAGGGGCGCAGCCTATCGAGTTTCCCCGTCATCGTCCAAAGTCTGGAGCTGCGGAGTGACCACCGGATTACCACGGAGCCCGAGCCTGTCTCACACAATGCTTTTACCAAACGGGCGATTGTGAGTTTGTTATTTTTATCTTGTCCAGGAAATGAAATTGTTAAACCGAATTTACACATGGAGCGGGCGCTTTCTCTTCTTTTTGTTTAGATATCTATCGAGGAGGTGGTTGTTTCCCTGAAGAGAGCTGCCAGGGCTCCAGAGGACGCCCGAATTGGATCCTTTTATGATTGAGTTATAACATAGCTATTAGAGCTAGGTTTCTGGACTTTTATTGTGTTTAGGCATAGTGTTTATTATTATTTTATTACAGCTACTTTTTAGTAATTGCACTGTTATTAATTCTGACCACTAATTCTCACTGCCATTATAATCTCTCTCTAGCCACAACCAAATTGCTATATCAGCTATATTATTTATTGGTTATACCAGGGGAGCACAAACTTTTGCAGCTCGCCCCCCTGCCGGTGCTCGCGCCCCCCCCCCCCCCTTACCTTGATGCGGCGTCATGTGACCTGCAGCGGCATTTGACGAGGGTGACATCACATGACCCCGCAGCGTAATTTAACATACTGCGCTATATCTATGCACACACAGCTGTCTCTAGGCATAAAACACATCCACACCGGGGGAAGGACCAGCACAGATAACATTCCAAGAGACACTGTTTTTAAGTATACCTTTTGCTTGCTTCATTCATTGTAACATCGCCGGAAGAAGAGATCAGTGTATCTCGAAAGCTCGCACAAATAAATGCATTTTGTTAGCCACAGAACGGTATCATCTATTTATTTTTTGATTATTGAAGCTCGGCTAACACGGTACTGATACCTCTATATATATATATTGCGCGCGCACACACACATATAACGTTTTATCCAACTTTTTCATTTATCATTTGTAGAGAAAATGAACAATGTCGCCAGAAGTGCTATTTTTCAAAATGTAACATCTCTACTAATTACTGTAGTGTAAAATGATACTTCATATAAAGCAGGTTATGGGACCCATTATAAAATGACCTTCATGTTTCTTATCACATCCCAGTATATGGATACTTTCTATTATCACAAGCTGCTAACATGTGACAGGGCTCAGAGTCTGAGCCCAGAATGTGACATACAGAACATTCTCATTCTAAATTTCAAAAAATATTGTGTTGATTTCTGACCTGACTGCCGTGGTTACAGCTCAACCACTCTGTTCTACTGTATGTCACCACTTTCTGCCACAACCAGCTGACGGTGGATCTGCAAGGAGTTCAACGCTCATTGGCATCACATCTGTTGCTTGGTTGACGTATCATTTCTCCAGCTTTTTATTGTATTGTTTTTAAATAGATTATATTTATTTAGTTGAATAGATATTTATTTAGTTTAATAGATATTTATTTAGTTTAATAGATTATATTTCTAAGTTTAATAAGTTATATTTCTTAGTTTAATAAGTTATATTTCTTAGTTTAATAAGTTATATTTCTTAGTTTAATAAAATATATTTCTTAGTTTAATAAGTTATATTTCTTAGTTTAATAAGTTATATTTGTTAGTTTAATAAATTATATTTCTTAGTTTAATAAGTTATATTTCTTAGTTTAATAAAATATATTTCTTAGTTTAATAAGTTATATTTCTTAGTTTAATAAGTTATATTTGTTAGTTTAATAAATTATATTTCTTAGTTTAATAAATTATATTTCTTAGTTAATAGATTATATTTGTTAGCACAGTAGATTATATTTACTAGTATTTAAGTCTCCCCCTCAGTGCCCCATTAGGACCCGTGCGCATATTTCACATCTTTTCGGAGTCGCTTATTTTTTAGACCCTCGGAGCCGAAACCTAAAGGGGTCAGCTAAGAAAGTTCGGATCAAGAGGAGCCGCACAGCTTAAAGACAGAACATTTCCAAGGGAGATGGAGACAATTTGGGTAAGATCTGATTAAAGGACATCCTTTGAGGAAGGAAAGGGTGACGGGGGAGTCTAAGAGGGGGGTGAGAGAGCAAGGTGGTGTGTCAGATTGGGGCAGAGCAAGAGAACGCAAAAATGATGGGGATTTGCTGCACACCAAAAAAAAACAATAAGTAGTGATACTTTTACCGGTGCCCCTTAGTCTCAGGGAAGACCGGCATTTCGTCCAATGGATACAATATGATTGATGGGAAAGGGCACACGGATTTGAATAAAAAAAGATAATTTATTGTGCCACAGACTACAATGTTTCGGCTGCTGGCCTTTCTTTGCTGGATTTAGTGGGTTTAGCCACTTTACCTGAGAAAGACCAGCAGGCCGAAATGTTGTTGTCTATGGCAGTGCAAGAGAAAACAGGTTGGGGGGTGTGGGTTCTCGCAAAGTCGCCGACCCATGGGTGAGTGTCCCCGGTGGAAACTAGTCCTGGACCCCGGGAAAGCTGTCTGTGGCCCATACAAGCTGAGTAACGTAAAAAGGACACATGTATGTTCAGAATGAGTTAGCATGGTATTTTGAGAGGCACCATAGCAGGTCAGTGCAAGTCAGTGCAGAGCACTGCAAGGTCAGTCAATATGAGGAAGGGTCCGATGGAGGAGTTGGAGGGTCCCAGAATATCTCTTAAAGCAGGGGTGCGCAAATCAAGGGGCACGACATTTTCTTGGGAGGAGGGGCTCGGCGCTTACAGAGGCCCCTCGCTCTTCCCCACAGCATTTAAATTAAATGCCGGAGATCGTGCACAAGGCCTCTGTAAGTTCCCTTTCCTTGTCTCCGGCGGCTTCTGGCGACAGCAACGTGGCGTCACATGATGTGGCATTGCCATAGCAACGTGATATCACATGACATCGTTACATCAGAACGTCCGAGACAAGGTGGGGAAGGTGGAGGGGGGAGCAGGGGGAAAAGGTTGTGCAACCCTGTCTTAAAGCATTGCCTTGCATACAGATCAGAGGCCAAGAATGGATATGGATATCCGATGTGAAGCCGGAAATAAGACAGAAAAGACCGTTTCGGGGGAAGAAGGTGAGTGATGAAATAGCCGTCACTGTGTAACTCTTCCAATTACCTGCAACTTCATGCAGAGAAATAGCAACGCTTGTTTTTAACGTGCTAAGCGCCTAATGGGGAATTCAACTGCTGAGAAGTTAAGGGAGTTACTAACCCAAACTCAGCGACGTTTCTGTGTCTCTGTGATAACTCCCCCAGGACATGCCTGAAAACCAGAGGTAACTCAATGTATTTTTGATAAATAGAAACATGACCTTCTGGGGAGGGGTATATAATGGGTACTGGGCCTGGTGAGGTGGGTATAACGGGTACTGGGCCTGGTGAGGTGGGTATAACGAGTACTGGGCCTTGGGAGGGGCGTATAACAGGGTACTGGGCCTTGGGAGGGTTGTATAACTGGGTACTGGGCCTGGGGAGGTGGGTATAACGGGTATTTGCCCTGTGGAGGGCGGTATAACGTGGTATTGGGGATGGGGTATAAGTGGCACAGGAGCTCTTGCGATACAGAGTATCACTGTCCCTGGTTACAAACACTTCATGTCTCCTGCAGATCAGGACACGCACGAAGGTGGTGCCCTTTGTGCCACCAGACGACGAGGCGGGCTACGAGGCGGACGACGAGGCATACGACAAAGCGGGCGTCAAGTGGAACAATGAGGTGGGCTACAAGGCGGCCGATGACGCAGAAGTAGTGTACGATGACCAAGGAGCATACGACAGGTGTGGCCGGATCTGCTGCTTCACCTTTTTTAGGCGGAGGAGAAGACCCCGGGAGCAGGTAGGAGAATACGAGAGGTGCGGACAGATCTGCTGCTTCACCTTTTTTAGGCGGAGAAGAAGCCAGGAGCAGGTAGCAGAGGAGCCAGGGCGTAGATACAGGGGTATTCTAGGGGCCCTGAGAAGTTGGTTTGACCGCAGGAGAGGCAGATAAGATCAGGAAGGCTGAGGGAGGGGCAGGTACTAGAGGGAGATAGGGATATTGGGCGTGAGAGGGTGAGAGAGAACAAGGAGCAGGGCCAGAGCACGGGTTTCATGCGCCCGAGGCAAAACTTAAAATTTGTGCCCCAGTTGTATAAAAAATAATAAGATAAATAAAATAATAAAATAAACAGTGGCGTAGATATCGGGGCTGCAGGGGGTGCGACCGCAACCCAGCGCGACGCAAAATAAAAATAAAAGGGCGCCAAAATACTGGATAAAAAAAAGAATAATAATTTAAAAAAAAAGATAAATAAATAAAATAATAAGAGTAAAAAATAATAATGATTATTAATGCGCCCCTAGGACCTCTGCGCGCTAGGCGACCGCCTAATGGCCGGCCGGCCCTGCGAGGTATGCGGGAGGAAAAGGGGTGAATGGGATAGATATGCAGGGGGATGGGGGAGCAGGTGAGTTATACACCGGGGCACAAGGGCCCCATCACCCGCATCACTATATACTGAGTGTGCCCCTGTGTATAACAACGCTGATCTGTGCTGCTCCATCTGATCTCACTGCGCAGTGATCCAGGGACCATCCGATCGCCATTTAATGGGGTCAGGAAGGAATTTTTTTCCCCCATTGCACAGCAGGGGTTATGTTTCGCCTTCCTCTGGATCACAGCAACAAACTGCCCTTTGTGCATGAATTATCAGTGAGATCTTTATACACCCTGCATTGGTCTTCACCCCTTTGCTGCCGGAGGGGCCTGCAATGCATTGCTCTGCGTGTTACTATATCGCTCTGCAATGTGCTGCAGGCCCCTCCCAGCAAAGAGATTCATTATTTCAATAAAATACTCTCTTTAATCAAACCTATGTGTAGTGTCTTTTCTATCCGTTGTATCTATTGCTAACAGCTCAGTGATTCTTCCCCAGGACGCTGCACTAGTGTCACGCTGCCAAGCCCGGGTGTGAGGGAGATTTATAGGGTCACATATACACTTCTGCCAAAACACGAGTGCAAACAGGAAGCCCCTCTGATCTCATATATTTTATTACACAAAACGGTATCTAAAAAGGTAAAAATAACATACATGGGATTCTGCTACAAATATCTCTCTAATTACAAACCAATTAGCAAATCATTCAGATTAGTCGAGCGAAAAGAAAGGGTTAAGTATCTCATGTACAGTATATGCAGTGTAGGCTGTTCTGCCGCATTACATGCAGGGGACAACGTTTAGGGGATATAAGTAATGCTGATCTCAGAGCTGACCGGCTGACCTGCTCTACCGGCTGACCGGCTGACCTGCTCTTCTGGCTGACCTGCTGACCTGCTCTACTGGCTGACCGGCTGACCTGCTCTACCGGCTGACCGGCTTCTCTTCTTTCAGCTAATGACCTGAATTGTGGCCCCTGTATCTCCCAATTAAACGTTTTATTGGCATATTCTTGTTTGACTCGTTCTATACAGACATTTTCTATATATTCATTGTGGGATTTGATAACATCTGTAAGATCTCTCAGAATATCACATTCTGTACGTTTGTGTTGAAGATTTTTCCATTCTCAATTTACTTAATATTAGTTTTTGGCATCAATTATTTATATCGAGTCCAAAATACCTTTATACAGAATGCTGTTCCATTTAGCCCACAAATGCTGCTTCATTAAAGCCCATGGGTGGCACTTTATGCATTCTCAAACTTTTAGGCAACATCCCTAATTTCCAAAAGTGGGATTAAATCTGTACATATTTAAATGGTTAATTTTCTTACTCAGACTCCTAAATCCCTCCCCAAATATATCCGTTTCACATAAAAGTGTGTGCGCTTCTCCTTCCGCCTAACTGGCACGTCGTCCTTACGGGCGCCACTCCTTGCAACTCCACGCTGCCCTCCAGTGGCAAAAGAAATAAGATACATTTACTATACTCGTCTGGCAGCTGCTCCCGTATAAGGTGGGTAACTCTGTATTAGGGGTCTTGGTAGACTATATTTTATACTTATGTCGGATAGATGAGGAATTAATATTCCTAACGGGTTATTGTGAGAGGCCTTAGATCTTATCCTATATGCACGCAGCCCTCGCCTCTCTGACCTTGAACACGTACTTCAATCTGATTTTTGAGACTTGAAACTGGATTTCCCAAAACAAACTGATTTTAAACACTGACAAGACTGTAACAATGGTATTTGGGACCAGAGCTAAATTGCTAAAGCTACCAATGACAGAGCTTCAGATAAAAACCAGCTCTAAAACCATCCTAGCCCCTGTTACTTGTTTGAAATATCTGATCATTCAACTCCCATTTAACATTTGGGTTGCACATTGATACCCTGACATCCAAATCCTATGCCAAACTAGGTGTACTTTAAAGGAACAAATCCTCCCTAAGGCCCTCATGCAGTAAGCAGCGATAAGCCACTTATCACCAGCTTATCGCCAAAAAAGCCACACTGATACACACACACACACACACAGATACAGACACACTGATACACACACACACACCGCGCCCTGATGGCAGGGGTGGAGGCGTGGGGCTCCTGCTCTCCTCTGTCTGCCGTTACCGAACCCTTCCTATTCCCCCCTCTCTTGCTTTTCCCTCCTTTGAGGCTCACACTGTCCAGATCTTCTCTCCTCTCCCTGTTCATGTGGCGGTCATCTATCGCCCACCTACCTCTACTCATCCCCCTTCTGCCTTTCTCTCTCACTTTGAATCCTGGCTCTCTTTCTTTCTCTCCTCAGACTCCCCTGTTCTTCTCCTTGGGGACTTCAATTGCCACATTGATGACCCCTCTCTCTCTTGGGCTTCCCGCTTTCTTTCTCTTACCTCTTCTTTTGGCCTTCAACAGTGGACTGCAGCCAGCACCCACAAGGATGGCCACTACTTAGACCTGGTTTTCACTAAAAACTTCTCTCTCTCTGATTTCTCCATTTCCCCTTTTCCTCTCTCTGACCATCATCTCATCTCATTCTCTTTATCTCGCTTCTCCCCTTCTCCACCTCCATCTACCCCCCGGTTCTGCAGAAACCTGCGCTCTATTCACTTACCTGACTTTGAGTCCACTTTACACTCCTCCCTCTCCTCTCTCAGCTCTGCTACAGACCCTGACAACCTGGTCAGAAAGTACAACTCTGTCTTGTCCTCATCTCTTGATCTACATGCCCCGCTTTCTCTCTGCCGCCCTCGCCCTTCTAACCCTAGACCCTGGCTAAATTAACACACGCGCATGCTGCGTTCCTCCACTCGTTCCTCTGAACGCCTCTGGAGGAAGTCTCACACTCTCGCAGACTTCCTTCACTACAAATTTATGCTATCCTGTTTCAACTCTGCCCTCTCGCAAGCTAAACAAGCCTACTTTTCTGCACTAATCAACATGCACAAGTCTAACCCACGCCGACTGTTCTCTGTCTTTGAAACTCTACTCAAACCACCCTCAGCTGCCTCTCCTTCCTCCATCTCCGCTCAGGACTTTGCAGACTATTTTAAGGAAAAGGTGGAATCCATACGGCAGAACATCCCCTGTTTCTTCCCCCCATCCTACACCTCTTCCTAACTCTCCTCCTGCCTTCCTTGAGTCTTTTTCCACTGTCTCAGAGGAGGATGTGTCGCTGTTGATCTCCTCTTCTCCCTCTACCACTTGCCCTCTTGACCCCATTCCCTCCCATCTCCTAAAACCTCTAGCTCCTACTATAATCCCTACGCTTACACACATTTTTAACTCCTCCCTCTGCTCTGGAACCTTTCCATCCTCCTTCAAACATGCAACAGTCATACCATTACTCAAAAACAGCAAGCTTGACCCTACCTGTCTTTCTAACTATCGACCTGTCTCCCTCCTGCCTTTTGCCTCTAAACTACTTGAACGTCTTGTATTCTCTCGCTTGCTCCATTTTCTCAACACTTATTCTCTCCTAGACCCTCTACAATCTGGCTTCCACACTGCTCACTCCACGGAAACAACCCTCACTAAAATAACTGACGACCTCCATGCTGCCAAAGACAGAGGTCATTACACTCTGCTCATATTACTTGACCTCTCTGCAGCATTTGACACCGTGGACCACCCTCTTCTCCTCCACATTCTCCATACTCTAGGTATTCGGAACAAAGCTCTATCCTGGATCTCATCCTACCTCTCCC
>NC_134498.1:11232823-11255323 GCF_040206685.1 Ascaphus truei
AATAAAGAGCTGCGGCTGCTTTTAAAGATATACAGTGTGAGACTGGAATCTCTCATCCCCGAGGGGGGGGGGGGACTCTCTGGAAGGATTCCACCCGTATTCCTGGGGCTCAGAGATGGAGGCGCTGCACCATTACATACATAGTTACATAATAGATGAGGTTGAAAAAAGACGTACGTCCATCAAGTTCAACCTATGCTAAATTCAGACAACAGATACTTAATTCTATATCTATACTTACTTATTGATCCAGAGGAAGGCAAACAAAAAACCCCATTAAGGGGAAAAATTAATTCCTTCCTGACTCCAAGAATTGGCAATCGGATTAATCCCTGGATCAACATCCTTCCCATATATACTTATTTGGTATATCCCTGTATACCTGTCCCATCTAAAAAGATGTCCAACCTTTTTTTGAACAAATCTATTGTATCTGCCATCACAGTCTCCATGGGTAATGAATTCCACATTTTAACTGCCCTTACTGTAAAGAACCCTTTCCTTTGTTGCTGGTGAAATTTCCTTTCCTCCAACCTTAAGGGATGGCCCGAGTCCTTTGTACTGCCCGTGGGATGAATAGTTCTTTTGAAAGCTCCTTGTATTGTCCCTGAATATATTTGTATATAGTTATCATATCCCCTCTTAGACGCCTCTTTTCTAATGTAAATAAATCCAATATAGCTAGCCTCTCCTCATAAGTTAGAATGTCCATCCCCTTTATTAATTTGGTGGCTCTTCTCTGCACTCTCTCTAGTTCCATAATGTCTTTTCTTAGGATTGGTGCCCAAAATTGTACTCCATATTCAAGGTGTGGTCTTACTAATGCTTTGTAAAGGGGCATAATTATGTCTACTTCCCTTCCATCAATTGCCCGTTTGATGCAAGATAAGATCTTGTTTGCCTTTGCAGCTACTGCATGACATTGGGCACTATTGCTAAGCCTGCTGTCTACAAGCACCCCTAAATCCTTCTCCATCAAGGATTCCCCCAATATATCTCCATTTAATTTGTAAGTCGCCTTTTTATTCTTGCATCCCAAATGCATAACCTTATATTTATCTGTATTAAACCTCATTTGCCATTTACCTGCCCACGTTTCCAGTCTCTCCAAGTCCTTCTGAAGAGAAATTTCATCCTGCTCTGATGAGACGGAGGCATTCACCCCAGAAACCTGATCCTGTCATCCCCCATACCATCGTGGGAGACTCAGGCCCCCCTGTTGCCAGCAGGTATGCACCACACTCAGACACGTAGCCAGGCCCTAGTACAGAGGAGGGGGGCCCGATCTGCGATTGGCCCAGGGAAGGGGGGCTACATTGGGAATCGATGTTATTTTTCTTCATATTAATGGGTATCCTCAAAGCGAATGATATGCCAAAATGACGTCCATTAGCAAAACTACAATTGTTTCTTCACTTTTTCTGCTTGATCAATAGGGTGACCAGATTTCGAAAATGAAAAACCGGGACACCTTAAAAAATAATTTATTAAACAAATTACATCACGTGACACCCCCCGTTGCCATGACAACAAGACACTCTGATGCCCCTGCAGTGTTAGTGTGTATAGAGGTGGGGGCTTTGCTTGGGCCCTTCAACTCTTACAGCCAGGGCATTATTGGCCAGGAATGCCCAGTTCGGAGGGGATTACTACTTCAAAATGTATTTGATTCATAACAACATCAAAAAACTCTAATACCAATAACTAACAACCACAGACAATGATAATCTAAACCATCAAATAAAATGTCTACGGCCCTTGTTCAAGCATGTTTGCGGTACTTACCAGATAAATCAGTGCCTGCAATCCACAACTGTATCCGCCTCTCCGAGCGTCTGAAAGCAATCCAGCGTTCCTGGTGTGTGGCTGAAGAGGTGAGGGACTCCCTCCTCTCAAACGGAAAAGAAGAGCAAAAAATAGAGTTGGAACATACCTATCATACAGGGATGAGAGAGAGAGACAGAGAATGAGAGAGAGACAGAGAATGAGAGACAGAGAATGAGAGAGAGACAGAGAATGAGAGACAGAGAATGAGAGAGAGACAGAGAATGAGAGAGAGACACAGAGAGAGAGAGACAGATAATGAGAGAGAGACAGAGAGAGGGACATAGGGAGAGAGAGACACAGAGAGAGAGAGACAGACAGAGAGAGAGAGAGACAAAAGTAATGTACTGTATAACCATTATACAGTACCGTACCCCCTAGTATTCGTGTAATCATTGTCCCACACCCCCTTTTACTCACGCTTTGGCAATACTGAAATGTTCTTTTGACAGAGACACACAGAGAGAGACAGAGACACAGAGAGAGAGACAGAGACACAGAGAGACACACAGAGAGAGACAGAGACACACAGAGAGAGACAGAGACACACAGAGAGAGACAGAGACACAGAGAGAGAGAGAGAGAGACACGGGCCTATTTAGTAAGCGTCGATAAGGCTGCGTCTATAGTATTTCAGACTGAGGGAAGGCACACACGCTGCAATACACTTGCTGAAGCCTGAGCTTTTTTATGGCTTTGCAGGGTATGCAGCGGGTGCGATTGGGGGCGTGGCAATAAATATTTGGAGGCGTGGCAATAACGTTCCGGCGCGGACGTCACTTCCCTACCTCACATCCCGATCCACCGGCATTTTTTCAGATGCAGCATCTGAAGCACTGTGCAGACAAGAAGAAAAATGCACACAATGCGCACCAGAGATTAAAATATAGTAAATTATTTATTAATAAAACAAGAAATAACCGAGGGGGATCCAACCCCACCTCAGTACTTTCTTCTCGTTGCTATTGCCACACTATACGTCCTGACGCCGGAAGGGAAGTTGGTACGCGACCAAGACGAGACACCGGATTTACAGTGGAACCACAACATACCACAGATTGCTGGAGGACCACACTGCGAGGGGCGCAGCCTATCGAGTTTCCCGGTCATCGTCCAAAGTCTGGAGCTGCGGAGTGACTTCCGGATTACCACGGAGCCCGAGCCTGTCTCACACAATGCTTTTACCAAACGGATGTTTGTGAGTTTGCTATTTTTATCTTGTCCAGGAAATGAAATTGTTAAACCGAATTTACACAAAAGCGGGCGCTTTCTCTTCTTTTTTTTGTTTAGATATCTATCGAGGAGGTGGTTGTTTCCCTGAAGAGAGCTGCCAGGGCTCCAGAGGACGCCCGAATTGGATCCTTTTATGATTGAGTTATAACATAGCTATTAGAGCTAGGTTTCTGGAATTTTATTGTGTTTAGGCAGAGTGTTTATTATTATTTTATTACAGCTACTTTTTAGTAATTGCACTGTTATTAATTCTGACCACTAATTCTCACTGCCATTATAATCTCTCTCTAGCCACAACCAAATTGCTATATCAGCTATATTATTTATTGGTTATACCAGGGGAGCACAAACTTTTGCAGCTCGCCCCCCTGCCTTCACTCTCCTGGTGCTCGCGCCCCCCCCTTACCTTGATGCGGCGTCACGTGACCTGCAGCGGCATTTGACGAGGGTGACGTCACATGACCCCGCGGCGTAATTTAACATACTGTGCTATATGTATGCACACACAGCTGTCTCTTACACATACAAATACTGTTTTTTCATCCCTATACATCAATAGGGACCACAAAGTATCCACATACACTTTTAGTTGTGCTACAAACTCTCACATTTCCACACCCACCCACAGCATTTATATCCACTCCCACTCCACACACACCTTTTGTAAAGCACTGTATATACTGTGGGCTCTCCATTCATTTTCATTCACACTGATACACATACACACTCTTTCATCACTTGCATTCAGGAACCTTTTGACACCTCTAGGCATAAAACACATCCACACCGGGGGAAGGACCAGCACAGATAACATTCCAAGAGACACTGTTTTTAAGTATACCTTTTGCTTGCTTCATTCATTGTAACATCGCCGGAAGAGGAGATCAGTGTATCTCGAAAGCTCGCACAAATAAAAGCATTTCGTTAGCCACAGAACGGTATCATCTATTTATTTTTTGATTATTGAAGCTCGGCTAACACGGTACTGATACCTCTATATATATATATATTGCGCGCGCACACACACATATAACGTTTTATCCAACTTTTTCATTTATCATTTGTAGAGAAAATGAACAATGTCGCCAGAAGTGCTATTTTTCAAAATGTAACATCTCTACTAATTAGTGTAAAATGATACTTCATATAAAGCAGGTTATGGGACCCAGTATAAAATGACCTTCATGTTTCTTATCACATCCCAGTACTGTATATGGATACTTTCTATTATCACAAGCTGCTAACATGTGACAGGGCTCAGAGTCTGAGCCCAGAATGTGACATACTGAACATTCTCATTCTAAATTTCAAAAAATATTGTGTTGATTTCTGACCTGACTGCCGTGGTTACAGCTCAACCACTCTGTTCTACTGTATGTCACCACTTTCTGCCACAACCAGCTGACGGTGGATCTGCAAGGAGTTCAACGCTCATTGGCATCACATCTGTGGCTTGGTTGACGTATCATTTCTCCAGCTTTTTATTGTATTGTTTTTAAATAGATTATATTTATTTAGTTGAATAGATATTTATTTAGTTTAATAGATAATTATTTAGTTTAATAGATTATATTTCTAAGTTTAATAAATTATATTTCTTAGTTTAATAAGTTATATTTCTTAGTTTAATAAGTTATATTTCTTAGTTTAATAAGTTATATTTCTTAGTTTAATAAATTATATTTCTTAGTTTAATAAGTTATATTTCTTAGTTTAATAAAATATATTTCTTAGTTTAATAAGTTATATTTCTTAGTTTAATAAGTTATATTTGTTAGTTTAATAAATTATATTTCTTAGTTTAATAAGTTATATTTCTTAGTTAATAGATTATATTTGTTAGCACAGTAGATTATATTTACTAGTATTTAAGTCTCCCCCTCAGTGCCCCATTAGGACCCGTGCGCATATTTCACATCTTTTCGGAGTCGCTTATTTTTTAGACCCTCGGAGCCGAAACCTAAAGGGGTCAGCTAAGAAAGTTCGGATCAAGAGGAGCCGCACAGCTTAAAGACAGAACATTTCCAAGGGAGATGGAGACAATTTGGGTAAGATCTGATTAAAGGACAACCTTTGAGGAAGGAAAGGGTGACGGGGGAGTCTAAGAGGGGGGTGAGAGAGCAAGGTGGTGTGTCAGATTGGGGCAGAGCAAGAGAACGCAAAAATGATGGGGATTTGCTGCACCACAAAAAGAAACAATAAGTAGTGATACTTTTACCGGTGCCCCTTAGTCTCAGGGAAGACCGGCATTTCGTCCAATGGATACAATATGATTGATGGGAAAGGGCACACGGATTTGAATAAAAAAAGATAATTTATTGTGCTACAGACTACAATGTTTCGGCTGCTGGCCTTTCTTTGCTGGATTTAGTGGGTTTAGCCACTTTACCTGAGAAAGACCAGCAGGCCGAAATGTTGTTGTCTATGGCAGTGCAAGAGAAAACAGGTTGGGGGGGGGGGGTGGGTTCTCGCAAAGTCGCCGACTCATGGGTGAGTGTCCCCGGTGGAAACTAGTCCTGGACCCCGGGAAAGCTGTCTGTGGCCCATACAAGCTGAGTAACATGTAAAAAGGACACATGTATGTTCAGAATGAGTTAGCATGGTATTTTGAGAGGCACCATAGCAGGTCAGTGCAAGTCAGTGCAGAGCACTGCAAGGTCAGTCAATATGAGGAAGGGTCCGATGGAGGAGTTGGAGGGTCCCAGAATATCTCTTAAAGCAGGGGTGCGCAAATCGAGGGGCACGACATTTTCTTGGGAGGAGGGGCTCGGCGCTTACAGAGGCCCCTCGCTCTTCCCCACAGCATTTAAATTAAATGCCGGAGATCGCGCGCAAGGCCTCTGTAAGTTCCCTTTCCTTGTCTCCGGCGGCTTCTGGCGACAGCAACGTGGCGTCACATGATGTGGCATTGCCATAGCAACGTGATATCACATGACGTCGTTACATCAGAACGTCGGAGACAAGGTGGAGGGGGGAGCAGGGGGAAAAGGTTGTGCAACCCTGTCTTAAAGCATTGCCTTGCATACAGATCAGAGGCCAAGAATGGATATGGATATCCGATCTGAAGCCGAAAATAAGACAGAAAAGACCGTTTCGGGGGAAGAAGGTGAGTGATGAAATAGCCGTCACTGTGTAACTCTTCCAATTACCTGCAACTTCATGCAGAGAAATAGCAACGCTTGTTTTTAACGTGCTAAGCGCCTAATGGGGAATTCAACTGCTGAGAAGTTAAGGGAGTTACTAACCCAAACTCAGCGACGTTTCTGTGTCTCTGTGATAACTCCCCCAGGACATGCCTGAAAACCAGAGGTAACTCAATGTATTTTTGATAAATAGAAACATGACCTTCTGGGGAGGGGTATATAATGGGTACTTGGCCTGGTGAGGTGGGTATAACGGGTACTGGGCCTGGTGAGGTGGGTATAACGAGTACTGGGCCTGGGGAGGGGCGTATAACAGGGTACTGGGCCTTGGGAGGGTTGTATAACTGGGTACTGGGCCTGGGGAGGTGGGTATAATGGGTATTTGCCCTGTGGAGGGCGGTATAACGTGGTATTGGGGATGGGGTATAAGTGGCACAGGAGCTCTTGCGATACAGAGTATCACTGTCCCTGGTTACAAACACTTCATGTCTCCTGCAGATCAGGACACGCACGAAGGTGGTGCCCTTTGTGCCACCAGACGACGAGGCGGGCTACGAGGCGGACGACGAGGCATACGACAAAGCGGGCGTCAAGTGGAACAATGAGGTGGGCTACAAGGCGGCCGATGACGCAGACGTGGTGTACGATGACCAAGGAGCATACGACAGGTGTGGCCGGATCTGCTGCTTCACCTTTTTTAGGCGGAGAAGACCCCGGGAGCAGGTAGGAGAATACGAGAGGTGCGGACAGATCTGCTGCTTCACCTTTTTTAGGCGGAGAAGAAGCCAGGAGCAGGTAGCAGAGGAGCCAGGGCGTAGATACAGGGGTATTCTAGGGGCCCTGAGAAGTTGGTTTGACCGCAGGAGAGGCAGATAAGATCAGGAAGGCTGCGGGAGGGGCAGGTACTAGAGGGAGATAGGGATGTTGGGCGTGAGATGGTGAGAGAGAACAAGGAGCAGGGCCGGAGCACGGGTTTCATGCTCCCGAGGCAAAACTTAAAATTTGTGCCCCAGTTGTATAAAAAATAATAAGATAAATAAAATAATAAAATAAACAGTGGCGTAGATATCGGGGCTGCAGGGGGTGCCAAAATACTGGATAAAAAAAAGAATAATAATTTTAAAAAAAAGATAAATAAATAAAATAATAAGAGGAAAAAATAATAATGATTATTAATGCGCCCCTAGGACCTCTGCGTGCTAGGCGACCGCCTAATGGCCGGCCGGCCCTGCGAGGTATGCGGGAGGAAAAGGGGTGAATGGGATAGATATGCAGGGGGATGGGGGAGCAGGTGAGTTATACACAGGGGCACAAGGGCCCCATCACCCGCATCTCTATATACTGAGTGTGCCCCTGTGTATAACAACGCTGATCTGTGCTGCTCCATCTGATCTCACTGCGCAGTGATCCAGGGACCATCCGATCGCCATTTAATGGGGTCAGGAAGGAATTTTTTTCCCCCATTGCACAGCAGAGGTTATGTTTCGCCTTCCTCTGGATCACAGCAACAAACTGCCCTTTGTGCATGAATTATCAGTGAGATCTTTATACACCCTGCATTGGTCTTCACCCCTTTGCTGCCGGAGGGGCCTGCAATGCATTGCTCTGCGTGTTACTATATCGCTCTGCAATGTGCTGCAGGCCCCTCCCAGCAAAGAGATTCATTATTTCAATAAAATACTCTCTTTAATCAAACCTATGTGTAGTGTCTTTTCTATCCGTTGTATCTATTGCTAACAGCTCAGTGATTCTTCCCCAGGACGCTGCACTAGTGTCACGCTGCCAAGCCCGGGTGTGAGGGAGATTTATAGGGTCACATATACACTTCTGCCAAAACACGAGTGCAAACAGGAAGCCCCTCTGATCTCATATCTTTTATTACACAAAACGGTATCTAAAAAGGTAAAAATAACATACATGGGATTCTGCTACAAATATCTCTCTAATTACAAACCAATTAGCAAATCATTCAGATTAGTCGAGCGAAAAGAAAGGGTTAAGTATCTCATGTACAGTACTGTATATGCAGTGTAGGCTGTTCTGCAGCATTACATGCAGGGGACAACGTTTAGGGGATATAAGTAATGTTGATCTCAGAGCTGACCGGCTGACCTGCTCTACCGGCTGACCGGCTGACCTGCTCTTCTGGCTGACCTGCTGACCTGCTCTACTGGCTAACCGGCTGACCTGCTCTACCGGCTGACCGGCTTCTCTTCTTTCAACTAAATGACCTGAATTGTGGCCCCTGTATCTCCCAATTAAACGTTTTATTGGCATATTCTTGTTTGACTCGTTCTATACAGACATTTTCTATATATTCATTGTGGGATTTGATAACATCTGTAAGATCTCTCAGAATATTACATTCTGTACGTTTGTGTTGAAGATTTTTCCATTCTCAATTTACTTAATATTAGTTTTTGGCATCAATCATTTATATCGAGTCCAAAATACCTTTATACAGAATGCTGTTCCCTTTAGCCCACAAATGCTGCTTCATTAAAGCCCATGGGTGGCACTTTATGCATTCTCAAACTTTTAGGCAACATCCCTAATTTCCAAAAGTGGGATTAAATCTGTACATATTTAAATGGTTAATTTTCTTACTCAGACTCCTAAATCCCTCCCCAAATATATCCGTTTCACATAAAAGTGTGTGCGCTTCTCCTTCCGCCTAACTGGCACGTCGTCCTTACGGGCGCCACTCCGTGTAACTCCACGCTGCCCTCCAGTGGCAAAAGAAATAAGATACATTTACTATACTCGTCTGGCAGCTGCTCCCGTATAAGGTGGGTAACTCTGTATTAGGGGTCTTGGTAGACTATATTTTATACTTATGTCGGATAGATGAGGAATTAATATTCCTAACGGGTTATTGTGAGAGGCCTTAGATCTTATCCTATATGCACGTAGCCCTCGCCTCTCTGACCTTGAACACGTACTTCAATCTGATTTTTTGAGACTTGAAACTGGATTTCTTAAAACAAACTGATTTTAAACACTGACAAGACTGTAACAATGGTATTTGGGACCAGAACTAAATTGCTAAAGCTGCCAATGACAGAGCTTCAGATAAAAACCAGCCCCTGTTACTGGTTTGAAATATCTGGGCATATAGTTCAACTCCCATTTAACATTTGGGTTGCACATTGATACCCTGACATCCAAATCCTATGCCAAACTAGGTGTACTTTACAGGAACAAATCCTCCCTAAGGCCCTCATGCAGTAATCGCCTACAGCGATTCAGTAAGCCCAGAGAAGCTGGCGATTAGAGCAAAAATAACCGTTTGTTTTTTTTGCCGGAAAATAAATAAATAAAATCGGCAGACGTGCGGTGATAAGCCACTTTTCGGCACTGATCGCCAGTTTTTCAAACACGCTCAATTCTATAAGCCCTGATCAGCTTATTGCAGCTGATCGCCACTTTAAAATTGCTGTTTCTTCTCCAAATTGTCCAGCCACAAAAGTTGGCAAGAAGGTGGGGTGAAGCTGCGATGAAAATAAAATGCATGTGTCCCAGAGCTGATATCCATTAATATCAGCACCAGAGACCCCCGGCATGAATCCGATGCATAAAAAATGCATTTACAGGCAACTTCATTACCGCCAAGGCAATGAAGGGGTTATATACCCGTGCCAGACTTATTGCGGGTAGCGGGGGTGGGTGAAGGTGGTATTTGGCCCTGGGTGGGTGTTTAGGCCTTGCCAGGGGGTTGCGGGATGACTTAACCTCTTCTTTAACTTAGCGGTTAATACCGCTAAGGTAATGAAGGGGTTAACCCCTCCCGCTACCCCCCACCTGGTAGGCCTAAACACCCATCCTTGGGGCCAATACCCCGTTCACCCACCCCCGCTACCCACAATAAACAAAAATTCACATAACAGCCCCACTGGCCACCTCCTAGGTCCCTAATAAACCATTACAATATTCATAAAACCATTATTTTGTTTACACCCAGGATTATTACATTAGGATTAGGGCTATGTTATTCAGTGAGGGTTTGTATGTTTGTATTCGTAGGGACAGGCAAGGTCGGAGCCAGATGGGGTTCTCCTGCCTCTGTCCTCCCTGTCTCCTGACCCTTCCTGTAGCCGGACAAAGAAGAAGAAGCAGGCACACGGTCTTACTCAAAGGAGGTTTAATATGCCATAAAGTCCAACGTTTCGGCAGTCAAGGTGAAGGCTACAAACACAAGAAACAGTCACAATATATACCACCCCCCTGATACTCACCCCTCCCCGCTCTGCCACATAACCAGGATGTTGACGCCCACCTGATGACGTCAGAGCTACCATATGGCGCGCCCTAGTGACGTCAGACGTCTAGGTCTAAATCCCTGGCAATACAGCATAGAGCTGTCTTGGAGGACTGCAGCCACAGCCACACCTCTCCCCAGACTGAACACTCCCCCATGATGACGTCAGCGTGACCCGGCAGTCAGGGGGGGGTAAGGGGGGGGTAAGGGGGGGGCGGGCGTGCACCAATCAAGACTGTACTCACAGGGCTGGACAAAGATGTATCCGTCGCCATGGGATCAGTGTCAGAGCAGGGAGGAGTGAGACACTCCTATAAATCACCCTGAAAGGGTAAATAAACCACACACCAAAATATTAATAAAGCATATGTGCACAAAACTAATACAGCAATATACTATTAAAAACATGTGACTATATACTGCTGATGACATCAGTATAATCCTGCAAAGTTACAGTGAAATTCCACATAAGAATATGCAGTACATCAGTATTTAGAATATACTAGTGTGTATACCTAGGTCAGAAATGGGTACACACAACCAGGGAGGGAGGGGAAGGGAGGATGGGGAAGGGGGAGGGAGGGAGGGGAAGGCGGAGGGAGGGAGGGAGGGGAAGGGGGAGGGAGGGAGGGAGGGGAAGGGGGAGGGAGGGAGGGGAAAAAAAGAAGGGAAAAAAAACACACAAAAAGGATAGTCTTCCCAATTGGTAAGTGCAGATTCCATGGATGGTGCAAGATCAAATATGCCTGTAGAAAGACAAAAAATTACCTTCTATTAAGGAAGCATTTTAAATTCTGTTGCTCATTAAGACCCATACCGTTGCTGGTATTTAAAGCATGTATCCAGAATGCTTCACGTCTCAATAAGAAAGTCTCCCTATCTGGAGTGCCTTGTCTAGGTGCTACTGTCTCAATACCCATGATGCGTAAAGAGGCAACATTATGATTGTGTTCCACACAGTGTTGCACAAGAATAGAGGGATCCGTACCTTTTCGAATTACACTTTTATGTTCAATGAACCTTGTTTTTAACATTCTTATGGTCTTACCCACATAAAGAAGACCACATGGACACTTTATTACGTACACTACATATTCAGATCTACATGTGATTCTATTTTTGATTTTTATGATCCTCCCGCTTTGGGGGTGACTGAATTGACTACCGGTAGTCAGACTGTTACAGACCGAGCAGCTCATGCATCTAAAGTTACCCGGTCTGCCACCCTCCAGAAAATGAGGAGTTCTGTAGTTACCCTCATTATCTGCATGTATCAGGCTATCCGCCAGATATCTCCCTCTTTTGAATGCCACCATTGGTGGTACACAGCAACTTTCAGATAATATATCATCATTTTGCAGAATATGCCAGTGTTTAAGAATGGTAGATTTAATAAAACCACCATCTTGACTGTATATAGTGGTAAATACAAGCCCGTCCTCCTTCTTATTTTTGGTAGCACTTACCTCTTTATCCAGTGCCCGGTCTAACACAGCAGGAGGATATACGCAGGAAGATATCCCCTAGCCAGGAATCTACCACGTAGTTCTCCAATAGCTGGTTCAATATGATCCTTCCTGCTCGTGATTTTGCAGACCTGGACTTTCTGTGAAAAAGGTAATGCATCAATAAGAGAAGGAGGATGATGGCTATCTGCCCTTAAAATTGCATTTCTGTCTGTATCCTTTCTAAAAAAGATCAGTATGTAACTCCCCATTAGTCTGTGTAATGAGGACATCTAAAAAAGAGAGTTGCTGTGTACTCCATGTTTAGTGAGGAGGACCGGTGAATGGAGACCATTAAGATACTCAAAAAAAGATAACAGCTGATCCTCCGTACCTGTCCATATGAAAAACATCATCAATATATCTGTAATAGCTTTTAATATGCACTAAAAAGTCTGATTTGTAGATGTACTGCTCTTCGAAATGTGTCATGTATATGTTGGCGTAAGCAGGGGCCATATTACTGCCCATTGCTCTCCCCTTAATCTGCAGGAAGAAATCACTCTCAAATCTCAAATAATTTTTATAGAGAATGAAATGTAAAATGAGCATAATGTATTCAATTGGAACAGTATCACTATAATGGCGAATGAGGGTGGCCTTGATTATCTCAAGACCTTCAACATGGAGGATTATTGTATAAAGGCTAGACACATCTAAACTAACCAGAATATGATTAGTCCCATCACCAGGTGAGTTTTTTAATTTGTCAAGGAAATCAAACGTGTCTTTGATGTATGAGTTGGCTGTCTGTGCTATAGGTTGTAGAAATGTGTCTACAAATTTTGCAAGGGGTTGATTTAATGAATTAATAGCAGCTATAATAGGCCGCCCCGGGGTATTGTTTAAATTCTTGTGTATTTTGGGCAAGGTATAGAAAATAGGGCATTTAGGATGCAACATAGTTAGAAACTCAGATTCAGGCTCTGTTATCCACCGGTTATTAACCCCCATTTGGATAATTTCCTTAATTTCTCTCGCATAGTTAAAGGTAGAGTCCCTATCCAATTTAATGTAGCAGTTAATGTCACTCAGTTGTCTGATGGTTTCAGCCTTATAATCTGAGTAATTCTGCACTACTAGGGCACCCCCCTTGTCCGCACGCTTAATAATAATCTCATTATTATTAGTCAACATTTTTAATGCTTCCTTTTCCTGAACAGACATATTGTATGTAGCCCTATGTTTGTATTTTTTGTACCTTGCAATGTCCCCCTTAACCAGTCGTATATATGTGCTGACTGATTGATTTTTAAATGGCGGGACAAAAGGGGATTTGAGCTTGCACATTTTGGTACCTTGATAAGAAGCCGAATTATCTGTCCCTTGCTGGTCAGTGGCCAAATTAACTGTCCCTTGTTGTTCATAGGAGGATTACCTGTCCCTGGTTGGATATTGGAATGCACCGATTCTGTAGACCTGTTAGAAAAAAATGATTTAAGGTTTAATACACGTTCGAATTTAAATAGGTCAACCTCCAAATCAAAATCATTAAACAATGTAGTAGGTACATATGAGGGCCCCCTAGCTAAGACAGACATTTCACATTGATTAAGAGTGTAATCAGACAGATTAACAACCAAGGTGTCCATACTCATTTCTGCTCCGTTGTACGTAGGGGATAGGGTGATCTTCCCTTTCCCCTGGCCCCCGTGTCTAATTTTCCTTTTCCTTTCTCCTTGTCCTTGGATTGGCCTAAAAAAGGGGCCGGACTTTGGCCTCTCTGACGTTCTGTTGAGGAATGGGCTTCAGAGTCACTGGTGTGGACTTCTTGGACTCCCTGGGGTGCTCTCCCTCTTTGGTTCTTGCGTTGTTTGGGGTCTTGCTTCAGCCACGGGTATACTCTTCCATCTTTATAGTCATTAACAACTTTTTTGAATTTCAACTTCTTAAAGTGAATAAGATCACTTTTAAGTTTTTTCCAGCTTGATCTTAAGACTATCCAATGATTGTACAACGTCCGTACCAGGGCTAGACTGTTCAATGAGGATTTCCACTTTGAGTATATCCTTCCTTGTGTGGCTAAGTTGTTCCCCCACCTCCTCAATAACCAAAATATTCAAGTCCAAAGAGGCCCTATTAAAGCTGCAGTTCAGTCTTTTTTTAATTTTATTTATTTTTGTACTTCAATAGTTTCATGTGTGCAATCTCTAATTACCTAAAGAACTGTATAGCTGCAGGTCAATTAGTTCTCCATGTATTGATAGGCGATATTTGGTGACATAATTAGTGAAGGGATCTGTTTTTCTTCTGCTTCTGTCTCTCAGTGGAAGCTCAGGAATATTCATGAGCACTCCTGAATTGACATGTGCTAGAGGGAGGGCAGGGCTGACAAAGGGGTGTGCCAGGGCTTGTGACAGGACATGAAGGGGCAGTGCCTTAGCAAATGGCTGTTAAAATAGAATACAAGAAAATTGGTCTTTCAAAGTTGTTTTTTTAAAAACAGAAAATGCTAAAAGTATTTTTTCTTACTACAGAACTGATTTATTAAAAAAAACACACATGCAGGATATTGACTGAACTGCAGCTTTAAAGCATTGTCCTGCATACAGATCAGAGGCGAAGAATGGATATGGATACCCGATGTGAAGCTGGAAAAAAGACCGAGAACAATATCGAAAAGACCGTTTCGAGTGATGAAATAGCCGTCACTGTGTAACTCTTCCAATTACCTGCAACTTCATGCAAAGAAATAGCAACGCTTGTTTTTAACGTGTTAGCGCCAAGGGGGAATTCAACTGCTGAGAGGTTAAGGGAGTTACTCACCAAACTCAGCGACGCTTCTGTGTCTCTGTGATAACTCCCCCAGGACATGCCTGGAAACCAGAGGTAACTCAATGTATTTTTGATAAATAGAAACTTGACCTCGGAGACTGTGAGACCCCCTCTCCTTCCCCCCCTTCCCTTGGCTTCCCAAACCCCACCATAACCAATACACAAATAACCACAAACACGAGGTCTGGCGGCCGCTGCTTTTTAGTAAAACTTCAATTAACCTAATTAGTGCCTACCCTCTGCAAGAGTGCTCGCTCATTGGGTAAAGGCCAAAGGTACCCGATCTAATGGCCCGTAACTCCCCCCTAGCCGGGCCCCGCCTGTCTGGCGAGAATGGGCCCAGGAACACACGTGTAAATGAGCCGCGCCCACTCGCCACTCCCAGCCACCTTTTATTTTATTTCTGTTATTCATTTTCATTGTTTATTTATTCTTTTTTTTCTTTTAAACACGTACAACCAACATATTTACCAGTATTCACAATAAAGGGCAGGGTGGGCGGGACTCCCATGGCAGGGCGTAGACTGACCCCGCGCCTCTGTCTAATTCTAACCTCCCTGGCCCTTCCCCCGGCTGTGTCACGTCACTGCCAGAGGGGGGTGGGGGGGGAAGGCCAGGGGGGACGTAGTCCACACTCACAGGTAAGGGAGAGCCTAGTCCCTCTGGTCATAGCGCCCGGTCACCGAGGGCTCAAGGCTACTTTTCTGGGTTATTTTGAAACGAGCTACACTGGGGAATATTTAGGGGTCTCCCCAAACAAAGAGAGAACATTTCGGGGTCTCTCCAGACACAGAGAACCCCACACACTTAGATCTGAGGTTTGTGCCCCTATTAGGCCTGGGCCTATTAGTAAGTTCAAGCTCGCTGAGGTGGGCTGAGCCGCGCTGAGCAGATGCACAAACCCCCTGCATCTGTCATCAGCACGGCTATAGTTTCAAATTTGCCGCTCGGGGAAGCGAAGAAGCGGTCACGTGACCGCTCCCATCCAATGGGAGCGGGGACTAGCCCCGCTTCCCGCTCCGCCTCCTGACACGCCTCCGCTCTGCCTCTGCTCGGCCTCCACCCCGCCCACAGAGCGCGCTCACTGCCTCGCCTGCAAGGACAGAAAAAAACACCATTTTCAGCAGGCGAGGCAGAGCAGGAGCGCGGCTCAGTGTGGCTGAACCCTCTATGTCCCAGGCCTTACATGGGGGGGGGGAGAGAAATACATAGAAACAAAAATAAGGAGGGACAGAGATAAATAAAATAGATAAGATTAAAGGGGGAGAGAGAGACTGACAGGAGAGGGAAAGGAAAGGCAGAGAGTAGGGAGACTTCTCACCCAAGGTGATGAAACAGCTGTGACACATGGACACCTTCTCTGGGAAACCTTCCACTACCCATGTGACATTACACCTCCACCGTAGGGGGTCCAGCGTCTGGGGAGTGTGTGTGTAAAGGATCCTGGGGAGGGACGTATAACGGAGTTCTGGGGAGGGGTATATAATGGGTACTGGGCCTGGTGAGGTGGGTATAACGGGTACTGGGCCTGGGGAGGGGTGTATAACAGGGTACTGGGCCTGGGGAGGGGTATATAACAGGGTACTGGGCCTTGGGAGGGGTGTATAACAGGGTATTGGGCCTGGGGAGGGGTGTATAACTGGGTACTGGGCCTGGGGAGGGGTGTATAACAGGGTACTGGGCCTGGGGAGGGGTGTATAACAGGGTACTGGGCCTGGGGAGGGGTGTATAACAGGGTATTGGGCCTGGGGAGGGGTGTATAACTGGGTACTGGGCCTGGGGAGGTGGGTATAATGGGTATTTGCCCCGTGGAGGGCGGTATAAGGTGGTATTGGGGAGGGGGTATAGGTGGCACAGGAGCTCTTGCAATACAGAGTATCACTGTCCCTGGTTACAAACACTTCATGTCTCCTGCAGGTCAGGACACGCACGAAGGTGGAGCCCTTCGTGCCACCAGATGACGAGGCGGGCTACGAGGCGGACGATGAGGCATACGACAAAGCGGGCGTCAAGTGGTGCGAAGAGGTGGGCTACAAGGCGGCCGATGAGGCAGACGACGAAGCGGATGTCAAGTCTGGAGACGAGGTGGGCCATGGCGAAGGAGAATACGAGAGGTGTGGACGGATCTGCTGCTTCACCTTTTTTAGGCGGAGAAGACCCCGGGAGCAGGTAGCAGAGGAGCCAGGGCGTAGATACAGGGGTATTCTAGGGGCCCTGAGAAGTTGGTTTGACCGCAGGACCACAGATAAGATCAGGAAGGCTGCGGGAGGGGCAGGTACTAGAGGGAGATAGGGATATTGGGCGTGAGAGGGTGAGAGAGAACAAGGAGCAGGGCTGGAGCACGGGTTTCATGCGCCCGAGGTGAAACTTAAAATTTGTGCCCCAGTTGTATAAAAAATAATAAGATAAATAATAAAATAAACAGTGGCGTAGCTATCGGGGCTGCAGGGGGTGCGACCGCACCCCAGCGCAACGCAAAATAAAAATAAAAGGGCGCCAAAATACTGGATAAAAAAAAGAATAATAATTTTCAAAAAAAAAAGATAAATAAATTTGAAATAATAAGAGGAAAAAATAATAATGATTATTAATGCGCCCCTAGGACCTCTGCGCGCTAGGCGACCGCCTAATGGACGGCGGCCCTGCGAGGTATGCGGGAGGAAAAGGGGTGAATGGGATAGATATGCAGGGGGATGGGGGAGCAGGTGAGTTATACACAGGGGCACAAGGGCCCCATCACCCGCATCTCTATATACCGAGTGTGCCCCTGTGTATAACAACGCTGATCTGTGCTGCTCCATCTGATCTCACTGCGCAGTGATCCAGGGACCATCCGATCGCCATTTAATGGGGTCAGGAAGGAATTTATTTCCCCCATTGCACAGCAGGGGTTATGTTTCGCCTTCCTCTGGATCACAGCAACAAACTGCCCTTTGTGCATGAATTATCAGTGAGATCTTTATACACCCTGCATTGGTCTTCACCCCTTCGCTGCCGGAGGGGCCTGCAGTGCATTGCTCTGCGTGTTACTATATCGCTCTGCAATGTGCTGCAGGCCCCTCCCAGCAAAGAGATTAATTATTTAAATAAAATACTCTCTTTAATCAAACCTATGTGTAGTGTCTTTTCTATCCGTTGTATCTATTGCTAACAGCTCAGTGATACTTCCCCAGGACGCTGCACTAGAGTCATGCTGCCAAGCCCGGGTGTGAGGGAGATTTATAGGGTCACATATACACTTCTGCCAAAACACAAGTGCAAGATCTGTCATATCTTTTATTACACAAAACGGTATCTAAAAAGGTAAAAAGAACATACATGGGATTCTGCTACAAATATCTCTTTAATTACAAACCAATTTGCAAATCATTCAGATTAGAGTCGAGCGAAAAGAAAGGGTTAAGTATCTCATGTACAGTATATGCAGTGTAGGCTGTTCTGCAGCATTACATGCAGGGGGCAAAGGTTAGGAGATATAAGTAATGCTGATCTCAGAGCTGACCGGCTGACCTGCTCTACTGGCTGACCGGCTGACCTGCTCTACCGGCTGACCTGCTCTACTGGCTGACCGGCTGACCTGCTCTACTGGCTGACCGGCTGACCTGCTCTACGGGCTGACCTGCTCTACTGGCTGACCAGCTGACCTGCTCTACTGGCTGACCGGCTGATCGGCTGACCTGCTCTACTGGCTGACCGACTGACCTGCTCTACCGGCTGACTGGCTTCCCTTCTTTCAGCTAAATGACCTGAATTGTGGCCCCTGTATCTCCCAATTAAAGCTGCAGTTCAGGCAATATCCTGCATGTGTGGGTTTTTTTAATAAATCAGTTCTGTATTAAGAAAAAATACTTTTAGCATTTTCTGTTTTAAAAAAACAACAACTTTGAAAGACCAATTTTCTTGTATTCTATTTTAACAGCCATTTGCTAAGGCACTGCCCCTTCATGTCCTGTCACAAGCCCTGGCACACCCCTTTGTCAGCCCTGCCCTCCCTCTAGCACATATCAGTGCAGGAGTGCTCATGAATATTCATGAGCTTCCACTGAGTGACAGAAGCCGAAGAAAAACAGATCCCTTCACTAATTATGTCACCAAATTTCGCCTATCAATACATGGAGAACGAATTGACCTGCAGCTATACAGTTCTTTAGGTAATTAGAGATTGCCGTCAGTGGGGGAAGGGGAGGGGGAAGGGTGGGGAAGGGTGGGGAGGGGGGAATCCTGCTCAGTTCAAAATAGACTTTCTAGGGAGGTGCTATCAGGGTGAAACTTAGCGTATAGGAGGAGAGAGGAGAGAACCCTATGTGATGCACTCAACCCTACTAATCAAAATAATAAACTTTTATTTATTGAAAAATGCAAACATAACAAATATATTTAAAACCTAAAAAGTGTACTGTGCAGTTCTGATGTGCATTCACTCTGGATGACCAGGTAGTGTCATAACTCGTGTGATGCACTGTAGATAAAAGAAACTGTGGATTCTCACAACACTAGTTTGAGAATGTAGTGAATGCACAATGTATATGACCCTGTAGGGGAAACAACTAGTGTGCACTCTACACAGGTGTTGTGATACACAGGCACTGGGAGCATTAGTAGTACATTAGTAGTGCAACTCTGTGTTACAAGGCTGCAGTGAAGTACTTAACACTGCTGCATACACAGGGAGCCAAATGCAGACCCAGATAGGGAAAGGACCCCCCTGATGACAAATCAATGGGAGCGCTGCTAGGAGGTGGGTGCAGGTAAGTATACCCCGTTGTAAACCTCATGAGGGTACTCCAGACTAATAGCCAGAACTCACACTTTTAGCAGCTCCTTCCAGGGGGGGGGGAGAGATGTTATCGCAACCCTGCTGTGTATATATACTAAGGGCTAGCCAGTGCCAGCAGAAGCTCTCATATGCCTAGTTTCTAGCTAGTGGGATCCACATCTGTGGCCCACATCAAAGTTTAAAGCTAATCTACAGGACGTGAATAAACTCCTATGAGTTTGACACTGCAGCAGTACAGCCGGCGTCGCTATGACGTCATCCCGACGCGCGTTTCGTTCCAACAAGGGAACTTCTTCCGGGGAGGGAGGGCGCCCTGCGCAGACCTGCCTTTTATACCCCGCTGTTGCCATGGAGCGCTGGTAACACACTTAGAGGAAAGCTCCTCCTTTACTTAATGCTGTCAGCGCGGCCCCTGGTATCAGTTAAGCAAATAAGGTCTGTGACAAGGGTATCCTGTGGTTAAAAATACATGTGGGGGTTAAAAACCTTTAATAAAGCAGATGCACGCAAAATGACTAGTTGCCTTATTGATTGGTATGATGTAAATGTATCCTCTTATAATTACAGTATTATTGAGGTCTGAATGCTGATATTGTGAATGTTTAACTTTTATGCATACATCTGCCCTCTAATAATTACAATGTTATTATTTTATTAAGAGAGCCTGGGCATTTAAATAGATGTATACATTAATATAAGTGTACATAATGTACAAAGGGGGGAACATTGTAATCTTAGAAGAAGACAAATATGTCTTAGAAAATGTGAGGCTACTAAAAGATAAAAAAATGTTATGCTGCGTTACAACAGGACCCTACTCTGGCTTTTTCCAAAAGCCTGAGGAAAATTCTACAGAAGGGTCTGGATAACAAAGTAATCTCGCCACAGGAATTTAAGTATATGATGGTTGAGAAGCCTAAAATAGCCACATTCTATAGTATTCCTAAGTTACATAAGAATGCCGTTAACCCCCCTGGAAGACCTATTGTCTCCGGCATAGAATCCCTCAATGAACATGCCAGTACCTATCTGGATCAGGTTTTGAGACCATATGTAAACAATCTTCCTTCCCACACAATCGACACCACAGATATTCTAAGGAGAATAGATGGTATACAGGTATCCAAAGATACATTCTTGGCATCACTCGATGTGGAATCCCTGTATACCAGTATCCAACATGATGTGGGAATCAGATCTGTGTCACATTTTCTGAAAACCAGAAGCTCTGATTATAATAATCATAATGAATTCATACTTGAGCTCTTGGATTATGTTCTTAAGCACAATTATTTCTTGTTTAAGGGCACCTTCTACCACCAACTCCAGGGTACTGCTATGGGCACCACGTGTGCCCCTACGTATGCAAATATCTACCTGGGCTGGTGGGAGGAGATGACAGTCTTCTCTCAGGAGATGCTGACACATACACAGCACGTCGAATTATGGTCACGCTACATTGATGACGTGCTGTGTCTGTGGAATGGGACAGTGGCAGAATTTAGTGCCTTCGTGACAGCACTGAACTGTAATAATCACAACTTACGCCTAACGAGTGAAATTAACCAGGACCAGATTACATTCTTGGACCTAGTGATTTTCAAAGACAACGATGGCGTCCTCCAGTCTACAGTCCACACCAAGGCCACTGCCACCAACAACCTGTTGTCTTTTAATAGTCATCATCCCAGACCGCAGGTTGAGGGCATTCCAGTGGGACAGTTTTTACGAGCTAAAAGAAACTGCTCCACAAGTAGTGACTTTGAGAAACAATGTCAAATTATGAGCCAGAAGTTTATGGATAGAGGCTACAGTAAGAGCTGTATTAATAGAGCTTATAAACGAGCCAAATATTCAGACCGCAACATGCTACTGTATGGTAAAAAGCAAATGGTGAACGAACCAAGTACAGTAAGAATAATTGGTACGTACAGCAGACAGTGGAGAGAGATCAAAAGGGTCCTCAATAAACACTGGCACATCCTCTTGGAGGATGAGGTATATAAGTCAGTGCTTACTGATACTCCATCCATTACATACAGGAGACCCAAAAACCTGTCTGACACTCTAGTACACAGCCACTATAAAACATCAAATACAACAACTTGGCTCAGTAACACCACAAAGGGCACTTTCAAGTGCGGGACTTGCAAGGCCTGTGGTCACATTAACTCACAAAAAACATTAAAATGCCACTGGTTCAGCCACATATACAATCAAGGACTACTTCAACTGTAAAACAAGCGCAGTGATTTATCTAGCAACATGTAGATGCGGTTTGATGTATGTGGGCAAAACTTCCCGCCAACTACGTCGCCGCATCCTTGAACATGTAAGCACCATCAGAAATGAAGTAGATACGCCGCTGGCACGACACATCAATCTGTTACATCATGGTGACACCACATCAGTGGGCTTTCAATGTATCGAACATGTATCACTCGGCCTCCGTGGAGGCGATATTGATAATGCCCTACTGAGAAAAGAGGCTAGATGGATTTTCATTTTGGGCACGCAGGCACCTCATGGTTTGAATGAGGATTTCAATTATAGTGCAATCCTATGAGATCCTCTTCACCATGCGCCCATTCTAACCTCCCCATCCTCTAACACATCTATGGATAGGACCACCAATATTCACCTCAGAACCATTATGTACACTTATATTAATGTATACATCTATTTAAATGCCCAGGCTCTCTTAATAAAATAATAACATTGTAATTATTAGAGGGCAGATGTATGCATAAAAGTTAAACATTCACAATATCAGCATTCAGACCTCAATAATACTGTAATTATAAGAGGGTACATTTACATCATACCAATCAATAAGGCAACTAGTCATTTTGCGTGCATCTGCTTTATTAAAGGTTTTTAACCCCCACATGTATTTTTAACCACAGGATACCCTTGTCACAGACCTTATTTGCTTAACTGATACCAGGGGCCGCGCTGACAGCATTAAGTAAAGGAGGAGCTTTC
>NC_134498.1:11260323-11465268 GCF_040206685.1 Ascaphus truei
GAAGACACCCTGTACCTGATTGATAGTCTTGTTGCTGCTATTCTGCTGCTGTGAATAAAGAGCTGCGGCTGCTTTTAAAGATATACAGTGTGAGACTGGAATCTCTCATCCCCGAGGGGGAGGGGGGGACTCTCTGGAAGGATTCCACCCGTATTCCTGAGGCTCAGAGATGGAGGCGCTGCACCATTACATAGTTACATAGTTACATAATAGATGAGGTTGAAAAAAGACGTACGTCCATCAAGTTCAACCTATGCTAAATTCAGACAACAGATACTTTATTCTATATCTATACTTACTTATTGATCCAGAGGAAGGCAAACAAAAAACACCATTAAGGGGAAAAATTAATTCCTTCCTGACTCCAAGAATTGGCAATCGGATTAATCCCTGGATCAACATCCTTCCCATATATACTTATTTGGTATATCCCTGTATACCTGTCCCATCTAAAAAGATGTCCAACCTTTTTTTGAACAAATCTATTGTATCTGCCATCACAGTCTCCATGGGTAATGAGTTCCACATTTTAACTGCCCTTACTGTAAAGAACCCTTTCCTTTGTTGCTGGTGAAATTTCCTTTCCTCCAACCTTAAGGGATGGCCCCGAGTCCTTTGTACTGCCCGTGGGATGAATAGTTCTTTTGAAAGCTCCTTGTATTGTCCCTGAATATATTTGTATATAGTTATCATATCCCCTCTTAGACGCCTCTTTTCTAATGTAAATAAATCCAATATAGCTAGCCTCTCCTCATAAGTTAGAATGTCCATCCCCTTTATTAATTTGGTGGCTCTTCTCTGCACTCTCTCTAGTTCCATAATGTCTTTTCTTAGGATTGGTGCCCAAAATTGTACTCCATATTCAAGGTGTGGTCTTACTAATGCTTTGTAAAGGGGCATAATTATGTCTACTTCCCTTCCATCCATTGCCCGTTTGATGCAAGATAAGATCTTGTTTGCCTTTGCAGCTACTGCATGACATTGGGCACTATTGCTAAGCCTGCTGTCTACAAGCACCCCTAAATCCTTCTCCATCAAGGATTCCCCCAATATATCTCCATTTAATTTGTAAGTCGCCTTTTTATTCTTGCATCCCAAATGCATAACCTTACATTTATCTGTATTAAACCTCATTTGCCATTTACCTGCCCACGTTTCCAGCCTCTCCAAGTCCTTCTGAAGAGAAATTTCATCCTGCTCTGATGAGACGGAGGCATTCACCCCAGAAACCTGATCCTGTCACCCCCCATACCATCGCAGGAGACTCAGGCCCCCCTGTTGCTAGCAGGTATGCACCACACTCAGACACGTAGCCAGACCCTAGTACAGAGGAGGGGGGCCCGATCTGCGATTGGCCCAGGGAAGGGGGGCTACATTGGGAATCGATGTTATTTTTCTTCATATTAATGGGTATCCTCAAAGCTAATGATATGCCAAAATGACGTCCATTAGCAAAACTACAATTGTTTCTTCACTTTTTCTGCTTGATGAATAGGGTGACCAGATTTCGAAAATGAAAAACCGGGACACCTTAAAAAATAATTTATTAAACAAATTACATCACGTGACACCCCCCGTTGCCATGACAACAAGACACTCTGATGCCCCTGCAGTGTTAGTGTGTATAGAGGTGGGGGCTTTGCTTGGGCCCTTCAACTCTTACAGCCAGGGCATTATTGGCCAGGAATGCCCAGTTCGGAGGGGATTACTACTTCAAAATGTATTTGATTCGTAACAACATCAAAAAACTCTAATACCAATAACTAACAACCACAGACAATGATAATCTAAACCATCAAATAAAATGTCTACGGCCCTTGTTCAAGCATGTTTGCGGTACTTACCAGATAAATCAGTGCCTGCAATCCACGACTGTATCCACCTCTCCGAGCGTCTGAAAGCAATCCAGCGTTCCTGGTGTGTGGCTGAAGAGGTGAGGGACTCCCTCCTCTCAAACGGAAAAGAAGAGCAAAAAATAGAGTTGGAACATACCTATCATACAGGGATGAGAGAGAGAGACAGAGAATGAGAGAGAGACAGAGAATGAGAGAGAGACAGAGAATGAGAGACAGAGAATGAGAGAGAGACAGAGAATGAGAGACACAGAGAGAGAGAGACAGAGAATGAGAGAGAGACAGAGAGAGGGACATAGGGAGAGAGAGACACAGAGAGAGAGAGACAGACACAGAGAGAGAGAGACAAAAGTAATGTACTGTATAACCATTATACCGTACCCCCTAGTATTCGTGTAATCATTGTCCCACACCCCCTTTTACTCACGCTTTGGCAATACTGAAATGTTCTTTTGACAGAGACACACAGAGAGAAATAGAGACACACAGAGAGAGACAGAGACACAGAGAGAGAGACAGAGACACAGAGAAACACACAGAGAGAGACAGAGACACACAGAGAGAGACAGAGACACACAGAGAGAGACAGAGACACAGAGAGAGAGAGAGAGAGAGACACGGGCCTATTTAGTAAGCGTCGATAAGGCTGCGTCTATATTATTTCAGACGGAGGGAAGGCACACACGCTGCAATACACTTGCTGAAGCCTGAGCTTTTTTATGGCTTTGCAGGGTATGCAGCGGGTGCGATTGGGGGCGTGGCAATAAATATTTGGAGGCGTGGCAATAACGTTCCGGCGCGGACGTCACTTCCCTACCTCACATCCCGATCCACCGGCATTTTTTCAGATGCAGCATCTGAAGCACTGTGCAGACAAGAAGAAAAATGCACACAATGCGCACCAGAGATTAAAATATAGTAAATTATTTATTAATAAAACAAGAAATAACCGAGGAGGATCCAACCCCACCTCAGTACTTTCTTCTCGTTGCTATTGCCACACTATACGTCCTGACGCCGGAAGGGAAGTTGGTACGCGACTAAGACGAGACACCGGATTTACAGTGGAACCACAACATACCACAGATTGCTGGAGGACCACACTGCGAGGGGCGCAGCCTATCGAGTTTCCCGGTCATCGTCCAAAGTCTGGAGCTGCGGAGTGACCACCGGATTACCACGGAGCCCGAGCCTGTCTCACACAATGCTTTTACCAAACGGATGTTTGTGAGTTTGCTATTTTTATCTTGTCCAGGAAATGAAATTGTTAAACCGAATTTACACATGGAGCGGGCGCTTTCTCTTCTTTTTTTTGTTTAGATATCTATCGAGGAGGTGGTTGTTTCCCTGAAGAGAGCTGCCAGGGCTCCAGAGGACGCCCGAATTGGATCCTTTTATGATTGAGTTATAACATACTGTAGCTATTAGAGCTAGGTTTCTGGACTTTTATTGTGTTTAGGCATAGTGTTTATTATTATTTTATTACAGCTACTTTTTAGTAATTGCACTGTTATTAATTCTGACCACTAATTCTCACTGCCATTATAATCTCTCTCTAGCCACAACCAAATTGCTATATCAGCTATATTATTTATTTGTTATACCAGGGGAGCACAAACTTTTGCAGCTCGCCCCCCTGCCGGTGCTCGCGCCCCCCCCCCCCTTACCTTGATGCGGCGTCATGTGACCTGCAGCGGCATTTGACGAGGGTGACGTCACATGACCCCGCGGCGTAATTTAACATACTGTGCTATATCTATGCACACACAGCTGTCTCTAGGCATAAAACACATCCACACCGGGGGAAGGACCAGCACAGATAACATTCCAAGAGACACTGTTTTTAAGTATACCTTTTGCTTGCTTCATTCATTGTAACATCGCCGGAAGAAGAGATCAGTGTATCTCGAAAGCTCGCACAAATAAAAGCATTTCGTTAGCCACAGAACGGTATCATCTATTTATTTTTTGATTATTGAAGCTCGGCTAACACGGTACTGATACCTCTATATATACAGGCATACCCCGCATTAACGTACGCAATGGGACCGGAGCATGTATGTAAAGCGAAAATGTACTTAAAGTGAAGCACTACCTTTTCCCCACTTATCGATGCATGTACTGTACTGCAATCTTCATATACGTGCATAACTGATGTAAATAACACATTTGTAACAGGCTCTATAGTTTCCCCGCTTGCGCACAGCTTCGATACAGGTAGGGAGCCAGTATTGCTGTTCAGGACGTGCTGACAGGCGCATGCGTAAGCTGCCGTTTTCCTATTTAGCGATATGTACTTACTCGCGAGTGTACTTAAAGTGAGTGTCCTTAAACCGGTGTATGCCTGTATATATTGCGCGCGCGCACACACACATATAACGTTTTATCCAACTTTTTCATTTATCATTTGTAGAGAAAATGAACAATGTCGCCAGAAGTGCTATTTTTCAAAATGTAACATCTCTACTAATTAGTGTAAAATGATACTTCATATAAAGCAGGTTATGGGACCCATTATAAAATGACCTTCATGTTTCTTATCACATCCCAGTATATGGATACTTTCTATTATCACAAGCTGCTAACATGTGACAAGGCTCAGAGTCTGAGCCCAGAATGTGACATACTGAACATTCTCATTCTAAATTTCAAAAAATATTGTGTTGATTTATGACCTGACTGCCGTGGTTACAGCTCAACCACTCTGTTCTACTGTATGTCACCACTTTCTGCCACAACCAGCTGACGGTGGATCTGCAAGGAGTTCAACGCTGATTGGCATCACATCTGTGGCTTGGTTGACGTATCATTTCTCCAGCTTTTTATTGTATTGTTTTTAAATAGATTATATTTATTTAGTTGAATAGATATTTATTTAGTTTAATAGATATTTATTTAGTTTAATAGATTATATTTCTAAGTTTAATAAGTTATATTTCTTAGTTTAATAAGTTATATTTCTTAGTTTAATAAATTATATTTCTTAGTTTAATAAGTTATATTTCTTAGTTTAATAAGTTATATTTGTTAGTTTAATAAATTATATTTCTTAGTTTAATAAATTATATTTCTTAGTTTAATAAGTTATATTTCTTAGTTAATAGATTATATTTGTTAGCACAGTAGATTATATTTACTAGTATTTAAGTCTCCCCCTCAGTGCCCCATTAGGACCCGTGCGCATATTTCACATCTTTTCGGAGTCGCTTATTTTTTAGACCCTCGGAGCCGAAACCTAAAGGGGTCAGCTAAGAAAGTTCGGATCAAGAGGAGCCGCACAGCTTAAAGACAGAACATTTCCAAGGGAGATGGAGACAATTTGGGTAAGATCTGATTAAAGGACATCCTTTGAGGAAGGAAAGGGTGACGGGGGAGTCTAAGAGGGGGGTGAGAGAGCAAGGTGGTGTGTCAGATTGGGGCAGAGCAAGAGAACGCAAAAATGATGGGGATTTGCTGCACACCAAAAAAAAACAATAAGTAGTGATACTTTTACCGGTGCCCCTTAGTCTCAGGGAAGACCGGCATTTCGTCCAATGGATACAATATGATTGATGGGAAAGGGCACACGGATTTGAATAAAAAAAGATAATTTATTGTGCCACAGACTACAATGTTTCGGCTGCTGGCCTTTCTTTGCTGGATTTAGTGGGTTTAGCCACTTTACCTGAGAAAGACCAGCAGGCCGAAATGTTGTTGTCTATGGCAGTGCAAGAGAAAACAGGTTGGGGGGGGTGGGTTCTCGCAAAGTCGCCGACCCATGGGTGAGTGTCCCCGGTGGAAACTAGTCCTGGACCCCGGGAAAGCTGTCTGTGGCCCATACAAGCTGAGTAACATGTAAAAAGGACACATGTATGTTCAGAATGAGTTAGCATGGTATTTTGAGAGGCACCATAGCAGGTCAGTGCAAGTCAGTGCAGAGCACTGCAAGGTCAGTCAATATGAGGAAGGGTCCGATGGAGGAGTTGGAGGGTCCCAGAATATCTCTTAAAGCAGGGGTGCGCAAATCGAGGGGCACAACATTTTCTTGGGAGGAGGGGCTCGGCGCTTACAGAGGCCCCTCGCTCTTCCCCACAGCATTTAAATTAAATGCCGGAGATCGCGCGCAAGGCCTCTGTAAGTTCCCTTTCCTTGTCTCCAGCGGCTTCTGGCGACAGCAACGTGGCGTCACATGATGTGGCATTGCCATAGCAACGTAATATCACATGACGTCGTTACATCAGAACGTCGGAGACAAGGTGGGGAAGGTGGAGGGGGGAGCAGGGGGAAAAGGTTGTGCAACCCTGTCTTAAAGCATTGCCTTGCATACAGATCAGAGGCCAAGAATGGATATGGATATCCGATGTGAAGCCGGAAATAAGACAGAAAAGACCGTTTCGGGGGAAGAAGGTGAGTGATGAAATAGCCGTCACTATGTAACTCTTCCAATTACCTGCAACTTCATGCAGAGAAATAGCAACGCTTGTTTTTAACGTGCTAAGCGCCTAATGGGGAATTCAACTGCTGAGAGGTTAAGGGAGTTACTAACCCAAACTCAGCGCCGTTTCTGTGTCTCTGTGATAACTCCCCCAGGACATGCCTGAAAACCAGAGGTAACTCAATGTATTTTTGATAAATAGAAACATGACCTTCTGGGGAGGGGTATATAATGGGTACTGGGCCTGGTGAGGTGGGTATAACGGGTACTGGGCCTGGTGAGGTGGGTATAACGAGTACTGGGCCTGGGGAGGGGCGTATAACAGGGTACTGGGCCTTGGGAGGGTTGTATAACTGTGTACTGGGCCTGGGGAGGTGGGTATAACGGGTATTTGCCCTGTGGAGGGCGGTATAACGTGGTATTGGGGATGGGGTATAAGTGGCACAGGAGCTCTTGCGATACAGAGTATCACTGTCCCTGGTTACAAACACTTCATGTCTCCTGCAGATCAGGACACGCACGAAGGTGGTGCCCTTTGTGCCACCAGACGACGAGGCGGGCTACGAGGCGGACGACGAGGCATATGACAAAGCGGGCGTCAAGTGGAACAATGAGGTGGGCTACAAGGCGGCCGATGACGCAGACGTGGTGTACGATGACCAAGGAGCATACGACAGGTGTGGCCGGATCTGCTGCTTCACCTTTTTTAGGTGGAGAAGACCCCGGGAGCAGGTAGGAGAATACGAGAGGTGCGGACAGATCTGCTGCTTCACCTTTTTTAGGCGGAGAAGATGCCAGGAGCAGGTAGCAGAGGAGCCAGGGCGTAGATACAGGGGTATTCTAGGGGCCCTGAGAAGTTGGTTTGACCGCAGGAGAGGCAGATAAGATCAGGAAGGCTGAGGGAGGGGCAGGTACTAGAGGGAGATAGGGATATTGGGCGTGAGAGGGTGAGAGAGAACAAGGAGCAGGGCCAGAGCACGGGTTTCATGCGCCCAAGGCAAAACTTAAAATTTGTGCCCCAGTTGTATAAAAAATAATAAGATAAATAAAATAATAAAATAAACAGTGGCGTAGCTATCGGGGCTGCAGGGGGTGCGACCGCACCCCAGCGCAACGCAAAATAAAAATAAAAGGGCGCCAAAATACTGGATAAAAAAAAGAATAATAATTTTAAAAAAAAGATAAATAAATAAAATAATAAGAGGAAAAAATAATAATGATTATTAATGCGCCCCTAGGACCTCTGCGCGCTAGGCGACCGCCTAATGGCCGGCCGGCCCTGCGAGGTATGCGGGAGGAAAAGGGGTGAATGGGATAGATATGCAGGGGGATGGGGGAGCAGGTGAGTTATACACAGGGGCACAAGGGCCCCATCACCTGCATCTCTATATACTGAGTGTGCCCCTGTGTATAACAACGCTGATCTGTGCTGCTCCATCTGATCTCACTGCGCAGTGATCCAGGGACCATCTGATTGCCATTTAATGGGGTCAGGAAGGAATTTTTTTCCCCCATTGCACAGCAGGGGTTATGTTTCGCCTTCCTCTGGATCACAGCAACAAACTGCCCTTTGTGCATGAATTATCAGTGAGATCTTTATACACCCTGCATTGGTCTTCACCCCTTTGCTGCCGGAGGGGCCTGCAATGCATTGCTCTGCGTGTTACTATATCGCTCTGCAATGTGCTGCAGGCCCCTCCCAGCAAAGAGATTCATTATTTCAATAAAATACTCTCTTTAATCAAACCTATGTGTAGTGTCTTTTCTATCCGTTGTATCTATTGCTAACAGCTCAGTGATTCTTCCCCAGGACGCTGCACTAGTGTCACGCTGCCAAGCCCGGGTGTGAGGGAGATTTATAGGGTCACATATACACTTCTGCCAAAACACGAGTGCAAACAGGAAGCCCCTCTGATCTCATATCTTTTATTACACAAAACGGTATCTAAAAAGGTAAAAATAACATACATGGGATTCTGCTACAAATATCTCTCTAATTACAAACCAATTAGCAAATCATTCAGATTAGTCGAGCGAAAAGAAAGGGTTAAGTATCTCATGTACAGTATATGCAGTGTAGGCTGTTCTGCAGCATTACATGCAGGGGACAACGTTTAGGGGATATAAGTAATGCTGATCTCAGAGCTGACCGGCTGACCTGCTCTACCGGCTGACCGGCTGACCTGCTCTTCTGGCTGACCTGCTGACCTGCTCTACTGGCTGACCGGCTGACCTGCTCTACCGGCTGACCGGCTTCTCTTCTTTCAGCTAAATGACCTGAATTGTGGCCCCTGTATCTCCCAATTAAACGTTTTATTGGCATATTCTTGTTTGACTCGTTCTACACTGGCGACACACTTTATTCGAGCTCGGCTAGTCCCACGAATTCGGGTATACCCGGGTGCATTGAGGTTTGTGACTGTTTTCTGCCCGAGTGCATTGAGGTATTTTCCAGGCAGGGATTGAAGCATTTTATTCCCGCTGGCTGCAATACTGCACAGTATATATATATATACTGCATTACAATTCATAAATTTATGCCATCTGGTAGACACGCGAAGCATTGCAGCCTATTATATCCTAATCATTATCATTTAACAGATCAGCCGCCCGTCAGCCAGGCATGAACCCAGGCTGGGAAGGCAAACGCAACGGGGCTTGTCAGAGGTGAGGAGCGGCGCATTCCAGGTATCTGCCAGGTACATACCGGGTATTTGCTCGAATAAAGTGTGTCGGTGCAGTATACAGACATTTTCTATATATTCATTGTGGGATTTGATAACATCTGTAAGATCTCTCAGAATATCACATTCTGTACGTTTGTGTTGAAGATTTTTCCATTCTCAATTTACTTAATATTAGTTTTTGGCATCAATTATTTATATCGAGTCCAAAATACCTTTATACAGAATGCTGTTCCCTTTAGCCCACAAATGCTGCTTCATTAAAGCCCATGGGTGGCACTTTATGCATTCTCAAACTTTTAGGCAACATCCCTAATTTCCAAAAGTGGGATTAAATCTGTACATATTTAAATGGTTAATTTTCTTACTCAGACTCCTAAATCCCTCCCCAAATATATCCGTTTCACATAAAAGTGTGTGCGCTTCTCCTTCCGCCTAACTGGCACGTCGTCCTTACGGGCGCCACTCCTTGCAACTCCACGCTGCCCTCCAGTGGCAAAAGAAATAAGATACATTTACTATACTCGTCTGGCAGCTGCTCCCGTATAAGGTGGGTAACTCTGTATTGGGGGTCTTGGTAGACTATATTTTATACTTATGTCGGATAGATGAGGAATTAATATTCCTAACGGGTTATTGTGAGAGGCCTCAGATCTTATCCTACAGTATATGCACGTAGCCCTCGCCTCTCTGACCTTGAACACGTACTTCAATCTGATTTTTTGAGACTTGAAACTGGATTTCTTAAAACAAACTGATTTTAAACACTGACAAGACTGTAACAATGGTATTTGGGACCAGAACTAAATTGCTAAAGCTGCCAATGACAGAGCTTCAGATAAAAACCAGCTATAATACCATCCTAGCCCCTGTTACTTGTTTGAAATATCTGGGCATTCAACTCCCATTTAACATTTGGGTTGCACATTGATACCCTGACATCCAAATCCTATGCCAAACTAGGTGTACTTTACAGGAACAAATCCTCCCTAAGGCCCTCATGCAGTAATCGCCTACAGCGATTCAGTAAGCCCAGAGAAGCTGGCGATTAGAGCAAAAATAACCGTTTTTTTTTTTGCCGGAAAATAAATAAATAAATAAAATCGGCAGACGCGCGGTGATAAGCCACTTTTCGGCACTGATCGCCAGTTTTTCAAACACGCTCAATTCTATAAGCCCTGATCAGCTTATTGCGGCTGATCGCCACTTTAAAATTGCTGTTTCTTCTCCAAATTGTCCAGCCACAAAAGTTGGCAAGAAGGTGGGGTGAAGCTGCGATGAAAATAAAATGCATGTGTCCCAGAGCTGATATCCATTAATATCAGCACCAGAGACCCCCGGCATGAATCCGATGCATAAAAAATGCATTTACAGGCAACTTCATTACCGCCAAGGCAATGAAGGGGTTATATACCCGTGCCAGACTTATTGCGGGTAGCGGGGGTGGGTGAAGGTGGTATTTGGCCCTGGGTGGGTGTTTAGGCCTTGCCAGGGGGTTGCGGGATGACAACCTCTTCTTTAACTTAGCGGTTAATACCGCTAAGCTAATGAAGGGGTTAACCCCTCCCGCTACCCCCCCACCCGGTAGGCCTAAACACCCATCCTTGGGGCCAATACCCCGTTCACCCACCCCCGCTACCCACAATAAACAAAAATACACATAACAGCCCCACTGGCCACCTCCTAGGTCCCTAATAAACCATTACAATATTCATAAAACCATTATTTTGTTTACACCCAGGATTATTACATGGGATTAGGGCTATGTTATTCAGTGAGGGGTTGTATGTTTTTATTCGTAGGGACAGGCAAGGCCGGAGCCAGATGGGGTTCTCCTGCCTCTGTCCTCCCTGTCTCCTGACCCTTCCTGTAGCCGGACAAAGAAGAAGAAGCAGGCACACGGTCTTACTCAAAGGAGGTTTAATATGCCATAAAGTCCAACGTTTCGGCAGTCAAGGTGAAGGCTACAAACACAAGAAACAGTCACAATATATACCACCCCCCTGATACTCACCCCTCCCCGCTCTGCCACATAACCAGGATGTTGACGCCCACCTGATGATGTCAGAGCTACCATATGGAGCCCCCTAGTGACGTCAGACGTCTAGGTCTAAATCCCTGGCAATACAGCATAGAGCTGTCTTGGAGGACTGCAGCCACAGCCACACCTCTCCCCAGACTGAACACTCCCCCATGATGACGTCAGCGTGACCCGGCAGTCAGGGGGGGTAAGGGGGGGCGGGCGTGCACCAATCAAGACTGTACTCACAGGGCTGGACAAAGATGTATCCGTGGCCATGGGATCAGTGTCAGAGCAGGGAGGAGTGAGACACTCCTATAAATCACCCTGAAAGGGTAAATAAACCACACACCAAAATATTAATAAAGCATATGTGCACAAAACTAATACAGCAATATACTATTAAAAACATGTGACTGTATACTGTACTGCTGATGACATCAGTATAATCCTGCAAAGTTACAGTGAAATTCCACATAAGAATATGCAGTACATCAGTATTTAGAATATACTAGTGTGTATACCTAGGTCAGAAATGTGTACACACAACCAGGGGGGGGAGGGGAAGGGAGGATGGGGAAGGGGGAGGGAGGATGGGGAAGGGGGAGGGAGGGTAAAGGGGAGGGAGGGGAAGGGGGAGGGAGGGGGAGGGAGGGGGAGGGAGGGAAAGGGGGAGGGAGGGAGGGGAAAAAAAGAAGGGAAAAAAACACACAAAAATGATAATCTTCCCAATTGGTAAGTGCAGAGTCCATGGATGGTGCAAGATCAAATATGCCTGTAGAAAGACAAAAAATTACCTTCTATTAAGGAAGCATTTTAAATTCTGTTGCTCATTAAGACCCATACCGTTGCTGGTATTTAAAGTATGTATCCAGAATGCTTCACGTCTCAATAAGAAAGTCTCCCTATCTGGAGTGCCTTGTCTAGGTGCTACTGTCTCAATACCCATGATGCGTAAAGAGGCAACATTATGATTGTGTTCCACACAGTGTTGCACAAGAATAGAGGGATCCGTACCTTTTCGAATTACACTTTTATGTTCAATGAACCTTGTTTTTAACATTCTTATGGTCTTACCCACATAAAGAAGACCACATGGACACTTTATTACGTACACTACATATTCAGATCTACATGTGATTCTATTTTTGATTTTTATGATCCTCCCGCTTTGGGGGTGACTGAATTGACTACCGGTAGTCAGACTGTTACAGACCGAGCAGCTCATGCATCTAAAGTTACCCGGTCTGCCACCCTCCAGAAAATGAGGAGTTCTGTAGTTACCCTCATTATCTGCATGTATCAGGCTATCCGCCAGATTTCTCCCTCTTTTGAATGCCACCATTGGTGGTACACAGCAACTTTCATATAATATATCATCATTTTGCAGAATATGCCAGTGTTTAAGAATGGTAGATTTAATAAAACCACCAGCTTGACTGTATATAGTGGTAAATACAAGCCCGTCCTCCTTCTTATTTTTGGTAGCACTTACCTCTTTATCCAGTGCCCGATCTAACACAGCAGGAGGATATACGCAGGAAGATATCCCCTAGTCAGGAATCTACCACGTAGTTCTCCAATAGCTGGTTCAATATGATCCTTCCTGCTCGTGATTTTGCAGACCTGGACTTTCTGTGAAAAAGGTAATGCATCAATAAGAGAAGGAGGATGATGGCTATCTGCCCTTAAAATTGCATTTCTGTCTGTATCCTTTCTAAAAAGATCAGTATGTAACTCCCCATTAGTCTGTGTAATGAGGACATCTAAAAAAGAGAGTTGCTGTGTACTCCATGTATTAGTGAGGAGGACCGGTGAATGGAGACCATTAAGATACTAAAAAAAAGATAACAGCTGATCCTCCGTACCTGTCCATATGAAAAACATCATCAATATATCTGTAATAGCTTTTAATATGCACTAAAAAGTCTGATTTGTAGATGTACTGCTCTTCGAAATGTGTCATGTATATGTTGGCGTAAGCAGGGGCCATATTACTGCCCATTGCTGTCCCCTTAATCTGCAGGAAGAAATCACTCTCAAATCTAAAATAATTTTTATAGAGAATGAAATGTAAAATGAGCATAATGTATTCAATTGGAACAGTATCACTATAATGGCGAATGAGGGTGGCCGTGATTATCTCAAGACCTTCAACATGGGGGATTATTGTATAAAGGCTAGACACATCTAAACTAACCAGAATATGATTAGTCCCATCACCAGGTGAGTTTTTTAATTTGTCAAGGAAATCAAACGTGTCTTTGATGTATGAGTTGGCTGTCTGTGCTATAGGTTGTAGAAATGTGTCTACAAATTTTGCAAGGGGTTGATTTAATGAATTAATAGCAGCTATAATAGGCCGCCCCGGGGTATTGTTTAAATTCTTGTGTATTTTGGGCAAGGTATAGAAAATAGGGCATTTAGGATGCAACATAGATAGAAACTCAGATTCAGGCTCTGTTATCCACCGGTTATTAACCCCCATTTGGATAATTTCCTTAATTTCTCTCGCATAGTTAAAGGTAGGGTCCCTATCCAATTTAATGTAGCAGTTAATGTCACTCAGTTGTCTGATGGTTTCAGCCTTATAATCTGAGTAATTCTGCACTACTGGGGCACCCCCCTTGTCCGCACGCTTAATAATAATCTCATTATTATTAGTCACCATTTTTAATGCTTCCTTTTCCTGAACAGACATATTGTATGTAGCCCTATGTTTGTTTTTTTTGTACCTTGCAAAGTCCCCCTTAACCAGTCGTATATATGTGCTGACTGATTGATTTTTAAATGGCGGGACAAAAGTGGATTTGAGCTTGCACATTTTGGTACCTTGATAAGAAGCCGAATTATCTGTCCCTTGCTGGTCAGTGGCCAAATTAACTGTCCCTTGTTGTTCATAGGAGGATTACCTGTTCCTGGTTGGATATTGGAATGCACCGATTCTGTAGACATGTTAGAAAAAATGATTTAAGGTTTAATACACGTTCAAATTTAAATAGGTCAACCTCCAAATCAAAATCATTAAACAATGTAGTAGGTACATATGAGGGCCCCCTAGCTAAGACAGACATTTCACATTGATTAAGAGTGTAATCAGACAGATTAACAACCAAGGTGTCCATACTCATTTCTGCTCCATTGTACGTAGGGGATAGGGTGATCTTCCCTTTCCCCTGGACCCCGCGTCTAATTTTCCTTTTCCTTTCTCCTTGTCCTTGGATTGGCCTAAAAAAGGGGCCGGACTTTGGCCTCTCTGACGTTCTGTTGAGGAATGGGCTTCAGAGTCACTGGTGTGGACTTCTTGGACTCCCTGGGGTGCTCTCCCTCTTTGGTTCTTGCGTTGTTTGGGGTCTTGCTTCAGCCACGGGTATACTCTTCCATCTTTATAGTCATTAACAACTTTTTTGAATTTCAACTTCTTAAAGTGAATAAGATCACTTTTAATTTTTTTCCAGCTTGGTCTTAAGACTATCCAATGATTGTACAACGTCCGTACCAGGGCTAGACTGTTCAATGAGGATTTCCACTTTGAGTATATCCTTCCTTGTGTGGCTAAGTTGTTCTCCCACCTCCTCAATAACCAAAACATTCAAGTCCAAAGAGGCCCTATTAAAGCTGCAGTTCAGTCTTTTTTTTTTTTTTTTTTACTTCAATAGTTTCATGTGTGCAATCTCTAATTACCTAAAGAACTGTATAGCTGCAGGTCAATTCGTTCTCCATGTATTGATAGGCAAAATTTGGTGACATAATTAGTGAAGGGATCTGTTTTTCTTCTGCTTCTGTCTCTCAGTGGAAGCTCATGAATATTCATGAGCACTCCTGCATTGACATGTGCTAGAGGGAGGGCAGGGCTGACAAAGGGGTGTGCCAGGGCTTGTGACAGGACATGAAGGGGCAGTGCCTTAGCAAATGGCTGTTAAAATAGAATAGAAGAAAATTGGTCTTTCAAAGTTGTTTTTTTAAAAACAGAAAATGCTAAAAGTATTTTTTCTTACTACAGAACTGATTTATTAAAAAAAACACACATGCAGGATATTGACTGAACTGCAGCTTTAAAGCATTGTCCTGCATACAGATCAGAGGCGAAGAATGGATATGGATATCCGATGTGAAGCCGGAAATAAGACCGAGAACAATACCGAAAAGACCGTTTCGAGTGATGAAATAGCCGTCACTGTGTAACTCTTCCAATTACCTGCAACTTCATGCAAAGAAATAGCAACGCTTGTTTTTAACGTGTTAGCGCCAAGGGGGAATTCAACTGCTGAGAGATTAAGGGAGTTACTCACCCAAACTCAGCGACGCTTCTGTGTCTCTGTGATAACTCCCCCAGGACATGCCTGGAAACCAGAGGTAACTCAATGTATTTTTGATAAATAGAAACTTGACCTCAAAGACTGTGAGACCCCCTCTCCTTCCCCCCCTTCCCTTGGCTTCCCAAACCCCACCATAACCAATACACAAATAACCACAAACACGAGGTCTGGCGGCCGCTGCTTTTTAGTAAAACTTCAATTAACCTAATTAGTGCCAACCCCCTGCCAGAGTGCTCGCTCATTGGGTAAAGGCCAAAGGTACCCGATCCAATGGCCTGTAACTCCCCCCTAGCCGGGCCCCGCCTGTCTGGCGAGAATGGGCCCAGGAACGCACGTGTAAATGAGCCGCGCCCTCTCACCACTCCCAGCCACCTTTTATTTTATTTCTGTTATTCATTTTCATTGTGTATTTATTCTTTTTTTTCTTTTAAACACGTACAACCAACATATTTACCAGTATTCACAATAAAGGGCAGGGTGGGCGGGACTCCCATGGCAGGGCGTAGACTGACCCCGTGCCTCTGTCTAATTCTAACCTCCCTGGCCCTTCCCCCGGCTGTGTCACGTCACTGCCAGAGGGGGGGGGGGGGAAAGCCGGGGGGGACGTAGTCCACACTCACAGGTAAGGGAGAGCCTAGTCCCTCTGGTCATAGCGCCCGGTCACCGAGGGCTCAAGGCTACTTTTCTGGGTTATTTTGAAACGAGCTACACTGGGGAATATTTAGGGGTCTCCCCAAACAAAGAGAGAACATTTAGGGGTCTCTCCAGACACAGAGAACCCCACACACTCAGATCTGAGGTTTGTGCCCCTATTAGGCCTGGGCCTATTAGTAAGTTCAAGCTCGCTGAGGTGGGCTGAGCCGCGCTGAGCAGATGCACAAACCCCCTGCATCTGTCATCAGCGCGGCTATAGTTTCCCCCTCCGCATGCGTGCTCATGCGTGCAGAGGCTCAGAAACTTTGCCGAGACAGGCAAGTTTCAAATTTGCCGCTCGGGGAAGCGAAGAAGCGGTCACGTGACTAGCCCCGCTTCCCGCTCCGCCTCCTGACACGCCTCCACTCTGCCTCTGCTCGGCCTCCACCCCGCCCCCAGAGCGCGCTCACTGCCTCGCCTGCAAGGACAGAAAAAAAGCACAATTTTCAGCAGGCGAGGCAGAGCAGAAGCGCGGCTCAGCGTGGCTGAACCCTCTATGTCCCAGGCCTTACATGGGGGGGGGGAGAGAAATACATAGAAACAAAAATAAGGAGGGACAGAGATAAATAAAAGAGGTAAGATTAAAGGGGGAAAGAGAGACTGACAGGAGAGGGAAAGGAAATGCAGAGAATAGGGAGACTTCTCACTCAAGGTGATGAAACAGCTGTGACACATGGACACCTTCTCTGGGAAACCTTCCACTACCCATGTGACATTACACCTCCACCGTAGGGGGTCCTGCGTCTGGGGAGGGTGTGTGTAAAGGATCCTGGGGAGGGACGTATAACGGAGTTCTGGGGAGGGGTATATAATGGGTACTGGGCCTGGTGAGGTGGGTACAACGGGTACTGGGCCTGGTGAGGTGGGTATAACGGGTACTGGGCCTGGGGAGGGGCGTATAACAGGGTACTGGGCCTGGGGAGGGGTGTATAACAGGGTACTGGGCCTGGGGAGGGGTGTATAACAGGGTACTGGGCCTGGGGAGGGGTGTATAACAGGGTACTGGGCCTGGTGAGGTGGGTATAACAGGGTACTGGGCCTGGAGAGGGGTGTATAACAGGGTACTGGGCCTTGGGAGGGGTGTATAACAGGGTATTGGGCCTGGGGAGGGGTGTATAACTGGGTACTGGGCCTGGGGAGGTGGGTACAACGGGTATTTGCCCTGTGGAGGGCGGTATAACGTGGTATTGGGGAGGGGGTATACACTGGCGACACACTTTATTCGAGCTCGGCTAGTCCCGCGAATTCGGGTATACTCGGGTGTATTCAGGTTTCTGATCGTTTTCTGCCAGAGTGTATTGCGTTCTTTTCCGGCAGGGATTTAAGCTTTTTATTCCGGCTTGCTGAAATACTGCAATGCCGTGAAAATACACATGGTGGCGCTTGCGAGCTGTTCTCTGTGAAGCCGTCCCCTATAATGAATTGTAATGCAGTATATACTGTATACTGTATATATATATACAGTATATACTGTATAACAACAACCCCTATAAGCCCTAACATACAGTACTGTACACATACAGTACTGTATACTGTATGCATATACATAAATGGTACTACTGTATGGGCGGCGGGGGCGTGATGTGTTTGCAGCAGAGAGAGATCCGCTGCTCTCTCTCTGCGCAAACATCGGCACAATATAAATTATTTGAAATACATTTTTATTGATAGTGTAGATGTGCAGGGGGTCTCCGGAGCTGAACCGCGTTGGTTTTAGGTCTGGGGACCCCGTGCCCCCCGAGATACAGGCCCCTTTAGGGGGTGCCGGTATCCCTCTGCTTGGTTTAAAGGTCCGATCACGTGACCGCGGCCTCTAAACCAAGCAGAGCAGAGGGATACCGGCACCCCCTAAAGGGGCCTGTATCTCGGGGGCACGGGGTCCCCAGACCTGAAACCTGTGCGCTTCTGCTCTGGAGACCCTCTGCACATGTACAGTATCAATAAAACACATACAATATACAGTATAAATAAACACTCGTTCTTTACCTTAGCGGCTATGCGCTATGGTAAAGAAGCATCATTTCTGTATTTTAATAATATTGTACAGTGAGCAGGGGGTTCCCTGAGCCAGAAATTAATGCTCAGGGACCCCCCCTGCTCCTGCTCAATATTATTAAAAATACAGAAATGCTGCGTCATTACCATAGCGGATAGCCGCTAAGGCAATGAAGGGGTTAAGGCATAATAAACAATTAATACATTCAATACATATTATTCACGTCTGTGTTAAAACTCCCTGCCTTCTCTCTAATCTATGTAAAAACCCCTCCCCCTATTCTCGCTTTTAAAACGCCCTGCCTTCTCTCTAATCTACAGTATGTAAAACCCCCTCCCCCTATTCTCGCTTTTAAAACGCCCTGCCTTCTCTCTAATCTATATAAAAAACCCTCCCCCTACCCCCCTATCCCCCTATTGTGTGTGTGCGTTAAGCTTCCCTGCAATCTATGTAAAAAAAACCTCCCCCTATTGTGTGTGTGTGTTAAATCTGCCTGGCCTGTGTTTCTGAGTGCTGAGTGCTCTGCGTTAATGGCCCCGATCACGTGATCGCGGCCTGTAAACCAAGCAGAGCAGAGGGATACCGGCACCCCCTAAAGGGGCCTGTATCTCGGGGGGCACGGGGTCCCCAGACCTGAAACCTGTGCGCTTCTGCTCTGGAGACCCCCTGCACATCTACACTGTGAATAAAACACACACATCATTAAAGAATCATTCTTTAGCTTAGCGGCTATGCGCTATGGTAAAGAAGCAGCATTTCTGTATTTTTAATAATATTGTACAGTGAGCAGGGGGTTCCCTGAGACAGAAATCTAATCTCAGGGGACCCCCTGCTCCTGCACAAAATTGATTTTAATGTAGTGTCTGTATGGAGAAGTGTTTGGTTGTAGGGCAGTATGCTTTTGATAACCCTTCTACATTTATTTGTACTGTATATTGGTTTATCATGGGTGTGTATATAACGTGTGTATATATATATATATATATATATATATATATATACTGTATATCTCTCTCTCTCTCTCTCTCTTTCTCTCTGCTTGGTTTAACAGGCCGCGGTCACGTGATCGTTGCTTTTAACGCAGAGGGATACCGGCACCCCCTAAAGGGGCCTGTATCTCGGGGGGCAGGAGGTCCCCCGACCTGAAACCAGTGCGGTTCAGCTCCCGAGACCCACTGCACATCTACACTATAAATAAAAATGTATTTCAAATGTATTTATTTGTATTTATTTATTTATTGCGGGGATGCTGTGTGTGATTATTTTTTATTGTGTCTAGCGGGGGTGGGTGACGGGGTTTGATTTATAAATGTGAGTTTATAAATAAAATAAAGAATATTATTTCTAGGGGCCTTAGAACAGAAGTTCCCACGCCAATTGCGCGCTCATTGCTCTTTTGTTACAATGTTGCTGGTCTTGCGGGTTTGCAGTCTGGCAGCAAAAAGCAGTTTGTAGTACTTTATATGAGATAAATTAAGCAGTTCTTTTATTGCTGAAGTCGCCACCAAAAACTTTTATTTACAAATACAGTACAAAAAACGTGCAACACACAACAACATACAGTATCCTTTGTTTAAGTACAGCAGGTACTATAGGGTAAAACATGTACTGTACAGTACAGCACAACATTACAGTATGGTCTCACTGAAAGTCCTCCCCATTTTCCATCCAGGGCCGATTCCTTGCATGGCGCAAAACGCCATTAATGCAGTCTCTTACGCCTCTCATTACAGGATCTGTAACAGGGTAATAGCGCTGCATTTCTTCCACAATCTTTTTCCTTAAATTAGAAGGAAGGGCCTTTTTATGGCGATTCCCATCGTAATTTACTTTGAACACCCACTCGCAGTACAATGTGTAGGGAACATGGTGTTTAAATATGATCAAGGCATACTTGTGTGGTATACCAGCACTCCTCACCCTATACTTCTCCCTCAGCGCCGGTGTCAGATCGCACAGCGAGATGTCGGGCTCTGATTGTATGCGAGCGGGTGTAGGAGGTCTTTTGGGAGCGGGTGTACTTGAGGCGACGGGCAATGGTAGGGTGTCTGGGAGGAAGCTTTCCTCCGGTAGTGGTCGCCGGGTTGTCTCCTGGCGTGGTCTTGACGGGGTTGTCATGTCCTCCTCAATAGCATAGTACACTGCATCTTCTGGTGGAGGGGGTGTGCTTGGTGATGGAAGGGGTTCGAAGGTACCATGCATCACATCCATGTCACCCCCCTGCTCCAGCGTCGGGGAAACAGGGGCATTAACACCGAGCAAATAATGTATGCCCGCTATGTCAGCCTCTATCTTGTCCATCCGTTGATCCATCCGTTGCTCCATATGTAGCATCCGTTGATCCAGCCGTTGCTCCATTTGTAGCATCCGTTGCTCCATATGTAGCACCGACTCCAGAAGCAGATCTAGCTTTGCCAGCACACTAGAATTCCCGGGGAGATCCACACTTAGCCCATTCAGGATCCGGTCTAACGAGCTGCTTGTGCATGGCATCTGGAGATCTGGGGGGATGGGTGCAACGGAGGATGAGATGGGTGTTCTCTGGAGAGAAGCGGCATCGATGGAGAGTGGAGGAGGTGACCTGGGGATGCCCGGTACAGGAGAAGCTGCAGCGTCGTCGAAGAGGGATGGAGAAGGTGACCGCTGGATTTCCGGGAGAGAAGCAGAGTCGTCCAAGAGCAAAGGAGACAGTGACCCGTGGATTTCAGAGGCAGCAGCATCTTCAGATGGAACCGGAGAAGATGGGGGTGGAGAAGCCGGGCTGAAGATTTCCGGGACAGCTACAGCAGAGTCGTCGAAGTTTATGGGAGCAAGTGGTCTGCGGATTCGGTGAGTTGGCTGCCATTCGTCTTGCGTACCGAGCACAGTACCGTATTTCTTCTTCACATAATAAGGCTGACGTGTTTTAAAAGCCTTAGCCTTTGGGGTCAGCAGAAGGTTTTCTTTGTTGGCCTTAGCCTGTCGCTTTGCCTTTGGCTTGGAAACGGTAACTGCCTTTCTTTTTTTCAGTGTGGCAGGCACAGCAGAGGTGAGATGGTTCTTTCGTCCATAGAACCGGGGATGCTCCATGTAAGCGGGAGGCACAATGCAGTATCTGGACAATGGCTCAAATAAAGATCAGCAAGTGGTGGGCTATGCAACGTGTACAACCTTTTATGCATGGCGGCCAGGTACAGGTGTTGAAAGTGGGTGGTCTGTAATGTGAGTCATTAACATATAAATACACCATCCATTTTGTGGATTCACTGCACATTGAATACACATCGACTAAACATCGAATATACATTCTTGTGTTTGTATTTCTTTCTACTCGCAGCAATGCCTGTTAAGAAGATTTCAAAGGATCTCAGCATGAGAATGAAGGAGATGTACACGAGCGGAAAACGAATTGCAGATATCCAGCGCTGGTTAACTGCTTCTGGCCTCGTTGTGCCATCAAGCACCGTGTGCTATCATGCACAAGGAAAAAACAGAGACCGCAAAAAGGCACCAAGGGTAACAAATGCGTAAGTATACTGTATTTATAAAACTTAACCAAAAAAAATATAGAAAACTGTAGTGTACATCTACAGTATACCGTATTTATATAGTATATTTATATTACAACAGTATATAGTGTATGTGTGGTCAATTTATATTTTTTGTGCAGCAGTATACACTTTTGGTATATTGCAATTCATCTTACAACGGAATATACAGTATATGATGTGTATTTATTATGATATAACAACAGTATACCGTATTTATATAGTATATTTATATTACAACAGTATATAGTGTGTGTGTGGTCAATTTATATTTTTTGTGCAGCAGTATACACTTTTGGTATATTGCAATTCATCTTACAACGGAATATACAGTATATGATGTGTATTTATTATGATATAACAACAGTATACCGTATTTATATAGTATATTTATATTACAACAGTATATAGTGTATGTGTGGTCAATTTATATTTTTTGTGCAGCAGTATACACTTTTGGTATATTGCAATTCATCTTACAACGGAATATACAGCATATGTGTATTTATTATGATATAACAACAGTATACCGTATTTATATAGTATATTTATATTACAACAGTACACTGGCGACACACTTTATCGCAGTGCGGCCAGATCCGCAAGCCGGGAGATTTCCCGGCTTGCTAGTGGCCGCCCCTCGGCGTGCCGCGCGTCATAGACGCGCGGTCACGCGTCATCGGGAGCCTGCGCCCCCTGCACGCGTGTCCAAGGGCTCCCCGAGGGAGCCCTGGTGTCCCGCGATCGCGGGACAGCGGCAGGGGGTTCCGGGGGACCCGGCGGACCCGGCAGCGGTAGGGAGAGCGCCCCGATCGGAGGGCGCTATTCCGCTGCTTCGGCGCGCGCCCGTCACACTCGGGCGCGCGCCAGGCTACTGCTGCGGCACAGAACGGGCAAATGCTCGAATAAACTGTGCCGCAGCAGTATATAGTGTATGTGTGGTCAATTTATATTTTTTGTGCAGCAGTATACACTTTTGGTATATTGCAATTCATCTTACAACGGAATATACAGTATATGATGTGTATTTATTATGATATAACAACAGTATATTTATATAGTATATTTATATTACAACAGTACTGTATACTGTATATTTTGTCTATTTATATTTATAGTACAGCAGTATACATTTTTTGTATATTTATATTTACTGTATATTACAACATTACATGTACAGTATACAGTATACATTTTATATTGCTGCATATTAATAACACAATATAATTTCTTTGCATTGTAGGGAGACTACTCTTCTGGTGGACAGAATAAGTGAGGAGAATGATGAGAGGAGCGAATTAAGGGTTAAAAACACTCTGCAGGAAAACCACAATCTGACTGTATCCGAGAGCAGCATAAAGAAGATGAGACGCAGAATTGGATGGAAATATGGACGTGTGAGGTTAGTACTGGTCAGTACAGGAGGTACTGTAAAGTAAAAGTGTTGTTTTGCAAACTGTACTACGCTGTGACGCTAACATTTTTTATTCATTGTCATTACAGAGCGTACCCCATGATACGGGACGCAAACAAAATCAAAAGAGTGCTCCAGGCCCAGGCATGGATCGACAGCGGTGAGACTTTCCAGGATTGCATCTTCACTGATGAGTCTACTGTGTCGCTGGAGAGATTTGCAAGATTTGCGTTCCACAAAAAAGGCCGCATAACTTTGAAGCCGCGGCCAAAACACCCTGTGAAGCTGCATGTGTGGGGTGCCATCTCTAGGCGTGGACCGGGATGCATTGTCGTCTTTGAAGGTACAATTTCTCAAATATAATGCCGCCTAATGCACTGTACTTGACTAGTGTTGCCTTACCGTATGCACTGTACTGTACTATTGAGCACTTTTCTTTTCTTGCTATAGGAATCATGAATAAAGATTTCTTCCAAGACAACATTGTGCCCGTGATAGTGCGATACATCACACAAGACTTTCCCAATGGTCATCGCTTTTACCAGGACAATGATCCCAAGCACACCGCGTCGACGGCGCATATCCTTGAGCGCGGCATCAACTAGGTGAAGACGCCAGCGGAGTAAGTGCAGTAGACCGTGTCCCATTTATGTTCCCCACTGTTTGTACTGTGTACTGTATCTCTTAAACTAATTGTCCTTTCTTTCCAATCACAGATCGCCAGACTTCAATCCGATCGAAATGGTCTGGCATCAGCTGAAGGACCACATCCGTAAAGTGGCGAAACCCTCCAAGAAGGACGAGTTGTATAAAGCCATAATGAGTTTTTGGAACGATGTACTCACCGTGGAACGATGCAATAAATATATAGACCATATTGCCACTGTGTTGCCCATTGTCATCGCGCGCAATGGGCAAGCATCAGGAAAGTAGTACAGTGCTGTAGTATTGCACAGTAAGTACAGTATGATACAGGTAAGTATGGCACAGATTTTTTCTTTACCAATAGTCAGAGTATACAGTAGTTCCAGTATACAGTACAGTAGACTAGTTTGACAGTACTACAGTAACTGCCTACTAACTGCTCCATTTTTTTCTTTCCAGAGAAAGCTGCACCAGCCACCTACTGTACAGTAGTTCTACCATAATACAGTACGCACATACAGTACAGTAACTGAACAAAGTTTTTGTTTTCTTGTCGTTCCAGGAAAAAGGGTGCCCAAGGGGGAGGGGGGGGCCTTGTGTTCCATCAAATCTGCTTGTGCAGTCAAATGTACAGTATATAAACAGCAGTAATGATGTACACAAAACCTCTCCTCTCTCAATGAACTACTGTACCGCAGACACAATGAGGATACTGTTACAGTATGAAGGGAAAAAGAACAGGATGGGTTATTTAACATTACAGTATACTGTGCAATATTTATACTGTATATTTATATATACTGTATTTTTATTCTAAAGGTATTCGAGAATGTACTCTACTGTATAAGGACCTGGTGACTTTCAACCCTCTCAGACACACAGAAAGGATTATTTCACATCACTGTATATTTATCCTGTATATTTTCAGTAATTTAGAAGCAGTGGCTGTTCTGAACAGCCCAGGGCCAGATTAACAAAACAATGGCTTGGATTGGATTAGCCAGACGATTGATGCTTGGCCAGGGAGGGATTAAAAACTCTAAGGGAGGGGGTGGGTGGTGTAGCTGTAGGATTGTACTGTGTCAGTATTTCCAACGGCAGGTCACCCTAATAATTGCATGAATAAACCCCCAAAGACAAGACCCAAATATAGTACAGTATACTGTATACTGCATATACAGTACAGAGCTGTGTACTGTATTATAAATAAATAATCATACAGTACTGTACAGTATGTATTATTGTGTGTTGATGTTTTGAATTGCTGTTAACTTGAAATGTTTCACCATTGTATTGTACTGTATTTGTAAATAAAAGTTTTTTGTGGCGACTTCAGCAATAAAAGAACTGGTTAATTTATCTCACATAAAGTACGTGAATACGACCGCAATCACCATTGTACAGTAAATGGGTGCATAGGATGGAACGACAGGTGCTAAAGGGGTATAAATATGATACTGTATTTATCAGTGTTGATCAAAGAGAGTTGATCAGAAGGATTCCCCTTATATACAGCACTCTATTGTCATTCATACAGTACTGTATACTGTAGTAAAGGGTAGACAACAAATGGTCTTGCAGTATACTGTATTACTAAAAATCTGTCAGGTTGACCAGAATCACTGCGGATATCGGAAAATAATACAATTTTATTAATTCTACGTAGAATTAATAAAATTGTATTATTTTTCGATATCCGCAGTGATTCTGGTCAACCTGACAGATTTTTAGTAATACAGTATACTGCAAGACCATTTGTTGTCTACCCTTTACTATACTGTACTGTATGAATGACAATAGAGTGCTGTACAGTATATAAGGGGAATCCTTCTGATCAACTCTCTTTGATCAACACTGATAAATACAGTAATTTATCTCACACTCAGTACTACAATACAAACTGCTTTTTGCTTGCAATAAACAAACAAACAGGGAAGCGCTATATGAGTTAGGATCAGGCCCAGCAGCCACTTTATGTTGAAAACCACATATGAAATGAGCATAAAATTGCATGAATAATTACACAAAAATATATAAAATAAATAGCACAAGTCTCTGACAGAGAGAAATTGTCCAGGTGGTGTGGATACAGGTTAATGCCCCTGTCTGATAGGACAGACTCGGGCAAGAATGGCCTGTGAGAGGTGAATATCCAGAATGGTAGCTGGGATGGAAAGCGCTACCAACTGTGCAGGTATTGAAGTGTGTAGAAATGGGAAGGTGCCGTAGGCATCAAATGTGGAAAGCGCTCACCCAGACTTCATACACTTCGCGCTTTTTGCTTGCAGACTGCAAAGCCGCAAGACCAGCAACATTGTAAAAAAAGAGCAAAAAAAGAGCAATGAGCGCGAAATTGGCGTGGGAACTTCTGTTCTAGGGCCCCTAGAAATAATATTCTTTATTTTATTTATAAACTCACATTTATAAACCCCGTCACCCACCCCCGCTACACACAATAAAGCGGGCACTTACAGTACAGTATACAGTATATTTATTTCTCTTCATGTATTTATTTAGATTTATTTATTAATTGTGGAGCTGCTGTGCGTGAGGGGCCATGGCCAGGATGGGGGGGGGGGGTAACGGTACAGTATGTGGGTAGGGGGTGAGGGTGGTTAGACCTCACAGTACATTATGCACATTGGGTCCCCCCCCCCTCCCCACATTTACAGTACATACACTGCACGACATCAATGCAGGGAGGGTTTACCAATGCAGGGAGGGTTTACCAATGCAGGTAAGGCTTTAGGCCTTTATATCTCTCTCCCTTCATTGTAATCTGCTTAACAGAAACATTAGGGGGGAAGGGGCTTTAGGCCTTTATATCTCTCTCCCTTCATTGTAATCTGTTTAACACAAACATTAGGGGGGAAGGGGCTTTAGGCCTTTATATCTCTCTCCCTTCAGTGTAATCTGCTTAACAGAAACATTAGGGGGGAGGGGGCTTTCAACAATGCTGTGTACTGTATAATGTATAAGGTTTTTTACAATTAGATAGATGTAATCCTTGGTATTGTAAGGGTTACTGTAGCTTTGGTTTTAAATTGTGTTTTCTGGTTGGTACTTACACAGTATATATTGATTTTGGTTTACTTGATTGGTTAAAATACTGTAGTTGACTTGTTTGGAAGTGTTTGTATTTACTGGTAGAGTAGCTTGCAATTATATTGTTAACATTCATTTGCAGAATGTACAGTATATGGTGCATAGATTTAATGCTATGCATCATTTACAGTATACAATGTAAATGCAATGTACTGTGTGGATTGGAATGTTATGTTTTATATTGTAAAATCAGTTAGGATTATTAAATGGATTATTATTATTATTGTCTGTACTGTATAGAGATGCGTTATTTGTAGGACAGTATGATTTTGATAACCATTCTACATGTACTGTATTTGTATATTGGTTCATCATCTGTGTGTATATACTGTATACTGTACACAGTATATACTGTATATGTACTGTATAGGGATTGTTATTATATATACTGTATAATGTATATATATATATCCAGTATATATACAGTATATACTGTACAGTATACTGTATATTTATTTCTCTTCATGTATTTATTTATTTATTTAGATTTATTTATTAATTGTGGGGCTGCTGTGCGTGATTTTTTTTTATTGGGGGTGAGGGGGGTGTTTGGCCCTTGGTGTGAGTTTAGGACTTGCAGCAGCAGCACAATTAATAAATAAATGTAAATAAATAAATAAATGACAATAAATACATTTAAAATACATTTTTATTGATAGTGTAGATGTGCAGGGGGTCTCCGGAGCTGAAGCGCACAGGTTTCAGGTCTGGGGACCCCGTGCCCCCCGAGATACAGGCCCCTTCAGGGGGTGCCGGTATCCCTCTGCTCTGCTTGGTTTACAGGCCGCGATCACGTGATCGGGGCCTTTAACGCAGAGCACTCAGCACTCAGAAACACAGGCCAGGCAGATTTAACACACACACACAATAGGGGGAGTTTTTTTTTACATAGATTGCAGGGAAGCTTAACGCACACACAATAGGGGGATAGGGGAAGGGGGTTTTATATAGATTAGAGAGAAGGCAGGGCGTTTTAAAAGCGAGAATAGGGGGAGGGGGTTTTACATAGATTAGAGAGAAGGCAGGGAGTTTTAACACAGACGTGAAAAATATGTATTGAATGTATTAATTGTTTATTATGCCTTAACCCCTTCATTGCCTTAGCGGCTATCCGCTATGGTAATGACGCAGCATTTCTGTATTTTTAATAATATTGAGCAGGAGCAGGGGGAGTCCCTGAGCATTAATTTCTGGCTCAGGGAACCCCCTGCTCACTGTACAATATTATTAAAATACAGAAATGATGCTTCTTTACCATAGCGCATAACCGCTAAGGTAAAGAACGAGTGTTTATTTATACTGTATATTGTATGTGTTTTATTGATACTGTACATGTGCAGAGGGTCTCCAGAGCAGAAGCGCACAGGTTTCAGATCTGGGGACCCCGTGCCCCCCGAGATACAGGCCCCTTTAGGGGGTGCCGGTATCCCTCTGCTCTGCTTGGTTTACAGGCCGCGGTCACGTGATCGGACCTTTAAACCAAGCAGAGGGCTACCGGCAGCCCCTAAAGGGGCCTGTATCTCGGGGGGCACGGGGTCCCCAGACCTAAAACCAACGCGGTTCAGCTCCAGAGACCCCCTGCACATCTACACTATCAATAAAAATGTATTTCAAATGTATTTATTGTCATTTATTTATTTATTTTTTGGCGGCTGCTGTGTTTTTTTTTATTGTGGGTAGCGGGAGGGTGGGTGAATGGGGTATTAGCCCCAACGATGGTTGGGGAGGGCTTGCGGGGGGGGGGGGGGGGTAGCGGGAGGGCTTAACCCCTTCATGACCGTAGCGATATTAACTGCTACGGTCGTGAAGGGGTTAAGTGCACCCGCAACCCCCCCCCCTCCCGCAAGTCCTAAACTCACACTAAGGGCCAAATACCCCCCTCACCCATCCCCACTACACACAATAAAACGGGCACGGTGGGTTAACCCCTTCATTGCCTTAGCGGCTATCCGCTATGGTAATGACGCAGCATTTTCCGTATTTTTAATAATAATGATCATGAGCAGGGGGGTCATCTGGCTCAGGGAACCCCCTGCTCACTGTACAATATTATTAAATCTCTCTCTCTGCTGCAAACACATCTCGCCCCCAGTATGTGCAGTAATTTACTGAACATGTACTGTAGAATAAATGCATAGTTTATTTATTCGGGTTTATTACACAGTATACTGTTCGGCAGGAAAACATCAGCATACTGTACAGCACAATATTACTGTATCCATCGAAATCCCCCCATTAGCCGTTTTCTTTACTGAGGAAAAACAAAATGAAAAGTTTTAATGTACAGTAATGGTCAGCCCCCTAAAGAAGTACCCAGCCTGCCCCACCAAAATAATACGGCAACAATACAGTACTCACCATACTGTATTACTGAATTTCCCATTCAGCTTGCGCCTTCGCCGGGCCACTGCCAGTCCAGCTTTCATCATCACCCACGTCGATAGTTAGCAGCGGGACTAGCCCACCTGTAGTCAGCGGGAAATCGCTTAGGTACATGCAAGCTTCATCAAAACTGGCCGCGAAATCCGACTCAGGGTTGCCACTGACGGCGGGGCCATCATGATAAGCTGGTGCTGGTGCTGGTTCTGGCGCATTGCTTGGCAGGGACTGTCGCTTTACCCTTCGCCTTTTGCCGCCTCCATGATCATAGATACGGGAAAAACCCTGTGACACACACCAATACCCTCCAACAAATTGGGGCTCAATACGGTGAAAACAGGGGTCACTACATAACCTTTTCCTTATTGCCCGCTTCCACAAATGAGGAGTTGGCAAAAATCTGTAAAAGTCATAGTTTTCGATAAAATACTGATAAATTTGAACAACTGTTGCCATCTAATCCTCTGTTGCATTAATAGCGGCCCATATCAAATAAGCATAACTTCTGTCAGGTTTTTGGAACACGGGCTGCATTTGAACACTCATGTCTCAGGAGAATAGTGTAAGCGAAAATGGTCTTTGTCTTTATTTAATACAGTATGTAAAGCCTAAATTGATACATTTTTTGCAACGTCTTGTTTCAGTCTCAAGGACAAGTTACACAATAGCATACTGTACTGGGATAAAGTATCTTTTTTTAAACGAAACAACTTGCAAAGCCCACACATTACTTAAGTCATGAGTTTATGCCATCTGGTGGACAATCGAAACATTGCAGCCTAGTAAATCATTCTCATTATCATTTAACAGATCAGGCCCCCGTCAGCCAGGCATGAACCGTGGCTGGGAAGGCAAACGCAACGAAGCATGCAAGAGGTGAGCAGCGGCGGATTCCAGGTATCTGCCAGGTACAAACCGGGCATTTGCTCGAATAAAGTGTGTCGGTGCAGTAGGTGGCACAGGAGCTCTTGCGATACAGAGTATCACTGTCCCTGGTTACAAACACTTCATGTCTCCTGCAGGTCAGGACACGCACGAAGGTGGAGCCCTTCGTGCCACCAGACGACGAGGCGGGCTACGAGGCGGACGATGAGGCATACGACAAAGCGGGCGTCAAGTGGTGCGAAGAGGTGGGCTACAAGGCGGCCGATGAGGCAGACGACGAAGCGGATGTCAAGTCTGGCGACGAGGTGGGCCATGGCGAAGGAGAATACGAGAGGTGTGGACGGATCTGCTGCTTCACCTTTTTTAGGCGGAGAAGAAGCCAGGAGCAGGTAGCAGAGGAGCCAGGGCGTAGATACAGGGGTATTCTAGGGGCCCTGAGAAGTTGGTTTGACCGCAGGAGAGGCAGATAAGATCAGGAAGGCTGCGGGAGGGGCAGGTACTAGAAGGAGATAGGGATATTGGGCGTGAGAGGGTGAGAGAGAACAAGGAGCAGGGCCGGAGCGCGGGTTTCATGCGCCCGAGGCGAAACTTAAAATTTGTGCCTCAGTTGTATAAAAAATAATAAGATAAATAAAATAATAAAATAAACAGTGGCGTAGCTATCGGGGCTGCAGGGGGTGCGACCGAACCCCAGCGCGACGCAAAATAAAAATAAAAGGGCGCCAAAATACTGGATAAAAAAAAGAATAATAATTTTCAAAAAAAAAAAAGATAAATAAATTAGAAATAATAAGAGGAAAAAATAATAATGATTATTAATGCGCCCCTAGGACCTCTGCGCGCTAGGCGACCGCCTAATGGACGGCCGGCCCTGCGAGGTATGTGGGAGGAAAAGGGGTGAATGGGATAGATATGCAGGGGGATGGGGGAGCAGGTGAGTTATACACAGGGGCACAAGGGCCGATCACCCGCATCTCTATATACTGAGTGTGCCCCTGTGTATAACAACGCTGATCTGTGCTGCTCCATCTGATCTCACTGCGCAGTGATCCAGGGACCACCCGATCGCCATTTAATGGGGTCAGGAAGGAATTTTTCCCCCCCATTGCACAGCAGGGGTTATGTTTCACCTTCCTCTGGATCACAGCAACAAACTGCCCTTTGTGCATGAATTATCAGTGAGATCTTTATACACCCTGCATTGGTCTTCACCCCTTCGCTGCCGGAGGGGCCTGCAGTGCATTGCTCTGCGTGTTACTATATCGCTCTGCAATGTGCTGCAGGCCCCTCCCAGCAAAGAGATTCATTATTTCAATAAAATACTCTCTTTAATCAAACCTATGTGTAGTGTCTTTTCTATCCGTTGTATCTATTGCTAACAGCTCAGTGATTCTTACCCAGGACGCTGCACTAGTGTCACGCTGCCAAGCCCGCGTGTGAGGGAGATTTATAGGGTCACATATACACTTCTGCCAAAACACAAGTGCAAGATCTGTCATATCTTTTATTACACAAAACGGTATCTAAAAAGGTAAAAAGAACATACATGGGATTCTGCTACAAATATCTCTTTAATTACAAACCAATTTGCAAATCATTCAGATTAGAGTCGAGCGAAAAGAAAGGGTTAAGTATCTCATGTACAGTATATACAGTGTAGGCTGTTCTGCAGCATTACATGCAGGGGGCAAAGGTTAGGAGATATAAGTAATGCTGATCTCAGAGCTGACCGGCTGACCTGCTCTACTGGCTGACCGGCTGACCTGCTCTACCGGCTGACCTGCTCTACTGGCTGACCGGCTGACCTGCTCTACTGGCTGACCGGCTGACCTGCTCTACGGGCTGACCTGCTCTACTGGCTGAACGGCTGACCGGCTGACCTGCTCTACTGGCTGACCGGCTTCCCTTCTTTCAGCTAAATGACCTGAATTGTGGCCCCTGTATCTCCCAATTAAAGCTGCAGTTCAGGCAATATCCTGCATGTGTGTTTTTTTTTAATAAATCAGTTCTGTATTAAGAAAAAATACTTTTAGCATTTTCTGTTTTTAAAAAACAACAACTTTGAAAGACCAATTTTCTTGTATTCTATTTTAACAGCCATTTGCTAAGGCACTGCCCCTTCATGTCCTGTCACAAGCCCTGGCACACCCCTTTGTCAGCCCTGCCCTCCCTCTAGCACATATCAGTGCAGGAGTGCTCATGAATATTCATGAGCTTCCACTGAGTGACAGAAGCAGAAGAAAAACAGATCCCTTCACTAATTATGTCACCAAATTTCGCCTATCAATACATGGAGAACGAATTGACCTGCAGCTATACAGTTCTTTAGGTAATTAGAGATTGCACACATGAAACTATTGAAGTAAAAAAAAAAAAAAAAAAAAAAAAGACTGAACTGCAGCTTTAAACGTTTTATTGGCGTATTCTTGTTTGACTCGTCCTATACAGACATTTTCTATATATTCATTGTGGGATTTGATAACATCTGTAAGATCTCTCAGAATATCACATTCTGTACGTTTGTGTTGAAGTTTTTTCCATTCTCAATAAAATTAATATTAGTTTTTGGCATCAATTATTTATATCGAGTCCAAAATACCTTTATACAGAATGCTGTTCCATTTAGCCCACAAATGCTGCTTCATTAAAGCCCATGGGTGGCACTTTATGCATTCTCAAACTTTTAGGCAACATCCCTAATTTCCAAAAGTGGGATTAAATCTGTCCATATTTAAATGGTTAATTTTCTTACTCAGACTCCTAAATCCCTCCCCAAATATATCCGTTTCACATAAAAGTGTGTGCGCTTCTCCTTCCGCCTAACTGGCACGTCGTCCTTACGGGCGCCACTCCGTGTAACTCCACGCTGCCCTCCAGTGGCAAAAGAAATAAGATACATTTACTATACTCGTCTGGCAGCTGCTCCCGTATAAGGTGGGTAACTCTGTATTGGGGGTCTTGGTAGACTATATTTTATACTTATGTCGGATAGATGAGGAATTAATATTCCTAACGGGTTATTGTGAGAGGCCTTAGATCTTATCCTATATGCACGCAGCCCTCGCCTCTCTGACCTTGAACACGTACTTCAATCTGATTTTTGAGACTTGAAACTGGATTTCCCAAAACAAACTGATTTTAAACACTGACAAGACTGTAACGATGGTATTTGGGACCACAGCTAAATTTCTAAAGCTACCAATGACAGAGCTTCAGATAAAAACCAGCTCTAAAACCATCCTAGCCCCTGTTACTTGTTTGAAATATCTGGGCATTCAACTCCCATTTAACATTTGGGTTGCACATTGATACCCTGACATCCAAATCCTATGCCAAACTAGGTGTACTTTAAAGGAACAAATCCTCCCTAAGGCCCTCATGCAGTAAGCAGCGATAAGCCACTTATCACCAGCTTATCGCCAAAAAAGCCACACTGATACACACACACACACACACAGATACAGACACACTGATACACACACACACACACACACCCACCCACTAATACACACACACACACACACACACACACACACACACACACACACACACACACACACACACACACCAACTGATTCACACACACAGACCCACTGATACACACACACACACATACACACAGACCCACTGATACACACACACACACACACACACACACACACACACACACACACACACACACACACACACACACACACACACACACACACTGAAACACACACACACACACACACACACACACAGAAACACACACACACACACACTGAAACACACACACTAACTGAAACACACATACACACTGATACACACACACACACTGACACACACACACACACACACACACACACACACACACACACACACACACACACACACACACACACACACACACACACACCAACTGATTCACACACACAGACCCACTGATACACACACACACAGACCCACTGATACACACACACACACACATACACACAGACCCACTGATACACACACACACACACACACACACACACACACACACACACACACACACACACACACACTGAATCACACACACACACACACACACACACACACACTGAAACACACACACAAACTGAAACACACATACACACTGATACACACACACACACTGATACACACACACTGACACACACACACACACACACACACACACACACACACACACACACACACTGAATCACACACACACACACACACACACACACTGAAACACACACACAAACTGAAACACACATACACACTGATACACACACACACACTGATACACACACACTGACACACACACACACACACACACACACACACACACACACACACACACACACACACAGATACACACACACACACAGATACACACAAACACACACAGATACACACACACACACACACACACACACACACACACACACACACACACACACACTGATACACATACACACACACACACACACACACACTGATACACATACACACACACACACACACACACACACACACACACACACTGATACACATACACACACACACACACACACACACACAGATACACACACACACACACACAGACACACTGATACACACACACACACACACACACACACTGATACACACACACACACACCACTGATACACACACACACACACACACACACACACACACACACACACTGATACACACACACACACCCACTAATACACACACACCCACACACACCCACTGATTCACACACACACACACACACCCACACACACACACTGATACACACACACACACACACACACACACACACACACACACACACACACACACACACACACACACACACACACTGATACACACACACACACACACACACACTGATACACACACACACTGATACACACACACACACACACACACACACACACTGATACACACACACTGATACACACAGAGATACACCCCGCCTCCCCCTGCACCGCCTGCGACCGCGCAGCAACCACTGCCCGCCCCCGAGCCCATCTCTCACACTAAGGGGACGGGGGGAAGTGAGCGCCGGGGGGCAAAGCTGTGAGTGACGGGGGACAAAGCTGTGAGCGCCGGGGGGGCAAAGGTGGGAGCGCCGGGGGGGCAGAGCTGCGAGCGCCAGGGGGACAAAGCTGTGAGCGCCGGGGGGGCAAAGGTCGGAGCGCCGGGGGGCAAAGCTGTGAGCGCCGGGGGGGGGCAAAGGTGGGAGCGCCGATGGGGCAAAGGTGGGAGCGCCGGGGGGCAAAGCTGGGAGCGCCGGGGGGCAAAGGTGGGAGCGCCGATGGGGCAATGGTGGGAGCGCCGGGGGGGCAATGGTGGGAGCGCCGGGGGGGCAAAGGTACAAGGTGGTACAAAGGTAGGCGCACCCCCGCTACCACCTCCTATTACCCCCCCCTGGCTGGGACCCGGGACAGAAAGGGGACACTCACCGCGAACAGAGGAGCCGGGAGCGGGAAGACACGTGTGCTCTGCACAAAGCGGAAGTCCCGCCCCCGGCTTCCTCTGACCTGCCTGCAACCAATCCCCTGCGGGCCGGCCGGCATTCTAAGTCCCGCCCCCGGCATCATCATTCATCCAATCCCATGCGGGCCGGCTGGCATTCTAAGTCCCGCCCCCGGCATTCTCCTTCATTCAGTCTCCCCGGCAGCATTCACACACACACATAGAAAATACTTACCGGCCGCCGCATTCTCCTCACCGCCGCTGCCCCGCAATACCGGGACCAGGGACAAAAACCGGGACATAACCGGGACAGAGCTAAAATCGGGACAGGGCAGAAAAAAACGGGACTGTCCCAGCAAAACTGGGACGAATGGTCACCCTACTTACAGACTATTCACTTGAGTGGACCATAAAGTGTCTTATAGAGGGAACTCTAAGGTGTCTTAAGATGCATTAAGATATATTATGTATGTAAATATTTATTTATATAGCGCTTTATAAGAGAGGCAATACAGTACAGAGAATTATGCTTAAAGAAGCATATGAGTAGCACTGGATAATCATGGACACATGACACAAAGCTTGGCCCCCTGCAGACGCACTTACTAGTATTCCCTCCTATTGTCTCTGTACGTTCTCCCTACCTACCATTTAGATTGTAAGCTCCTCGGAGCAGGGACTCCTTCCTTAATGTTACTTTTACAGTATGTCTGAAGCACTTATTCCCATTATCTGTTATTTATATTTGTTATTTATATGACATGTATTACTACTGTGAAGTGCTATGTACATTTTATGGCGCTATATAAATAAAGACATACATACATACAATAAGTGCAACAAACAAAATCAGACAATAGGAAAGGAAATCCCTGGCCTGCAGAGCTTACAGTCTTAATGCTAGATCCATGGAACTCTGTTGTGTTTACGCTAATAACGGGACATTCCTGAAATTGGTACCTGACCCTGTGTGGTAGGCAGAGACACAGGGGCAGTGCCTGCCAATATCATAAAGAGCAGTGCACTTCCTATTTAGTAGAAGTGTGTGTCAGAGTTAAGAGTTCAGTCCAGAGTTAGAGTCTGCTGAGTCTGTCACCTGGCTGGCCCAGGGTGACAGAGAGAGCCTATATCAATTGGCCGTTGGAGAAGGGGAGCCATCAGCCTCTGAGTAGAGCTGATGCAACCTTAGTTAGGGAGGTGGACCAATTCCTCTCACCCTGTTTAGGGGGCGAGGGAAGAGCTAGCCCCACCCTGGGTGCCCTTGACCTGGGGTGGTGGCAGGGACACAGAGACCATCCTGAGGGAGAGCAGTCCTGTGTGGAGGAAGACACCCTGTACCTGATTGATAGTCTTGTTGCTGCTATTCTGCTGCTGTGAATAAAGAGCTGCGGCTGCTTTTAAAGATATACAGTGTGAGACTGGAATCTCTCATCCCCGAGGGGGGGGGGGGACTCTCTGGAAGGATTCCACCCGTATTCCTGGGGCTCAGAGATGGAGGCGCTGCACCATTACATACATACAGCTAAACCCCGTTATAACGCGGTCCTCGGGGTCCACCCCGAGACCACCGCGTTAGTAACGGTGTCGCGCTAATTTAAAAAAAAAAAAATGGCCGCCGCATCAGCGCATATTCATCCCGCGGGACAGGAGATGGGAGCGGGGATGACCCTCTGGTCCCCGCTTCCCCCTGTCACCGCGGGACAGGAGATGGGAGCGGGGATGTCCCTCCGGTCCCCGCTTCCCCCTGTCACCGCGTGACAGGCCGCGGGATAGGAGGGGGGATGCCCCTCCGGTCCCCGCTTCAGGAGGAGCAGAGGGAACTGGCAGGGAACATCCACACCTCACGAGCCGCACGGCGCATGCGCATGCGCACGGCGAACGTGAGGGGTGCCTAAAGTGATCGCTGTCGGGATGTGCTGCTTTGGAGACAGGTAAGCACAGTCTCCGGAAGACCGCTAACCCCCCCCGCCGCAGCACAGGGCCCTCGCGCAGCAGTACAGGGCCCTCCGTAGCGCAGGGTCGTCCTGTCACTCAGCCGCAGCGCAGGGCCCCGCCACCCCCCCACAGCATGACGTCCCCCCCCCTGCCCCGGGCCGTAACACCAGCGTAGAGGGGAGGGGGACACACCGGACGCTCGGACACCCTTTCCCCTGGCTGTGAGGGGGTTAATGTTGAAGAGGCACCACAGAGGTTGGGTTACCTTGCTGTGTGTGTGTGTGAGCAGTGTGCAGTGTGTGTCAGTGTGAGCAATGAGCAGTGTGTCAGTGTGTGCAGTGTGAGCAATGAGCAGTGTCTGTGCAGTGTGTGTCAGTGTGAGCAGTGTGTGTGCAGTGTGCAGTGTGCAGTGTGCAGTGTGTGTCAGTGTGAGCAGTGTGTGTGCAGTGTCAGTGTGAGCAGTGTGTGTGCAGTGTGTGTCAGTGTGAGCAGTGTGCAGTGTGTGTCAGTGTGAGCAATGGGCAGTGTGTGTGCAGTGTGTGCAGTGTGTGCAGTGTGCGTGCAGTGTGCGTGCAGTGTGCGTGCAGTGTGAGCAATGAGCAGTGTGTGTGCAGTGAGTGTGTGCAGTGAGTGTGTGCAGTGTGCAAAAAAAAAAAAAAATTTTTTTTTTTTTAAAAACGGGAGCCACGGGAAAACCGCGTTATAACCGAATCGCGGTATAGCGAGGCGCGTTATAACGGGGTTTAGCTGTAGTTACATAGTTACATAATAGATGAGGTTGAAAAAAGACGTACGTCCATCAAGTTCAACCTATGCTAAATTCAGACAACAGATACTTTATTCTATATCTATACTTACTTATTGATCCAGAGGAAGGCAAACAAAAAACCCCATTAAGGGGAACAATTAATTCCTTCCTGACTCCAAGAATTGGCAATCGGATTAATCCCTGGATCAACATCCTTCCCATATATACTTATTTGGTATATCCCTGTATACCTGTCCCATCTAAAAAGATGTCCAACCTTTTTTTGAACAAATCTATTGTATCTGCCATCACAGTCTCCATGGGTAATGAGTTCCACATTTTAACTGCCCTTACTGTAAAGAACCCTTTCCTTTGTTGCTGCTGAAATTTCCTTTCCTCCAACCTTAAGGGATGGCCCCGAGTCCTTTGTACTGCCCGTGGGATGAATAGTTCTTTTGAAAGCTCCTTGTATTGTCCCTGAATATATTTGTATATAGTTATCATATCCCCTCTTAGACGCCTCTTTTCTAATGTAAATAAATCCAATATAGCTAGCCTCTCCTCATAAGTTAGAATGTCCATCCCCTTTATTAATTTGGTGGCTCTTCTCTGCACTCTCTCTAGTTCCATAATGTCTTTTCTTAGGATTGGTGCCCAAAATTGTACTCCATATTCAAGGTGTGGTCTTACTAATGCTTTGTAAAGGGGCATAATTATGTCTACTTCCCTTCCATCCATTGCCCGTTTGATGCAAGATAAGATCTTGTTTGCCTTTGCAGCTACTGCATGACATTGGGCACTATTGCTAAGCCTGCTGTCTACAAGCACCCCTAAATCCTTCTCCATCAAGGATTCCCCCAATATATCTCCATTTAATTTGTAAGTCGCCTTTTTATTCTTGCATCCCAAATGCATAACCTTACATTCATCTGTATTAAACCTCATTTGCCATTTACCTGCCCACGTTTCCAGTCTCTCCAAGTCCTTCTGAAGAGAAATTTCATCCTGCTCTGATGAGACGGAGGCATTCACCCCAGAAACCTGATCCTGTCATCCCCCATACCATCGCGGGAGACTCAGGCCCCCCTGTTGCCAGCAGGTATGCACCACACTCAGACACGTAGCCAGACCCTAGTACAGAGGAGGGGGGCCCGATCTGCGATTGGCCCAGGGAAGGGGGGCTACATTGGGAATCGATGTTATTTTTCTTCATAATAATGGGTATCCTCAAAGCTAATGATATGCCAAAATGACGTCCATTAGCAAAACTACAATTGTTTCTTCACTTTTTCTGCTTGATGAATAGGGTGACCAGATTTCGAAAATGAAAAACCGGGACACCTTAAAAAATAATTTATTAAACAAATTACATCACGTGACACCCCCCGTTGCCATGACAACAAGACACTCTGATGCCCCTGCAGTGTTAGTGTGTATAGAGGTGGGGGCTTTGCTTGGGCCCTTCAACTCTTACAGCCAGGGCATTATTGGCCAGGAATGCCCAGTTCGGAGCCGATTACTACTTCAAAATGTATTTGATTCGTAACAACATCAAAAAACTCTAATACCAATAACTAACAACCACAGACAATGATAATCTAAACCATCAAATAAAATGTCTACGGCCCTTGTTCAAGCATGTTTGCGGTACTTACCAGATAAATCAGTGCCTGCAATCCACAACTGTATCCGCCTCTCCGAGCGTCTGAAAGCAATCCAGCGTTCCTGGTGTGTGGCTGAAGAGGTGAGGGACTCCCTCCTCTCAAACGGAAAAGAAGAGCAAAAAATAGAGTTGGAACATACCTATCATACAGGGATGAGAGAGAGAGACAGAGAATGAGAGAGAGACAGAGAATGAGAGAGAGACAGAGAATGAGAGAGAGACAGAGAATGAGAGACAGAGAATGAGAGACAGAGAATGAGAGAGACAGAGAATGAGAGAGAGACACAGAGAGAGAGAGAGACAGAGAATGAGAGAGAGACAGAGAGAGGGACATAGGGAGAGAGAGACACAGAGAGAGAGAGACAGACACAGAGAGAGAGAGAGACAAAAGTAATGTACTGTATAACCATTTTACCGTACCCCCTAGTATTCGTGTAATCATTGTCCCACACCCCCTTTTACTCACGCTTTGGCAATACTGAAATGTTCTTTTGACAGAGACACACAGAGAGAAACAGAGACACACAGAGAGAGACAGAGACACAGAGAGAGAGACAGAGACACAGAGAGACACACAGAGAGAGACAGAGACACACAGAGAGAGACAGAGACACACAGAGAGAGACAGAGACACAGAGAGAGAGAGAGAGAGAGAGAGACACGGGCCTATTTAGTAAGCGTCGATAAGGCTGCGTCTATAGTATTTCAGACGGAGGGAAGGCACACACGCTGCAATACACTTGCTGAAGCCTGAGCTTTTTTATGGCTTTGCAGGGTATGCAGCGGGTGCGATTGGGGGCGTGGCAATAAATATTTGGAGGCGTGGCAATAACGTTCCGGCGCGGACGTCACTTCCCTACCTCACATCCCGATCCACCGGCATTTTTTCAGATGCAGCATCTGAAGCACTGTGCAGACAAGAAGAAAAATGCACACAATGCGCACCAGAGATTAAAATATAGTAAATTATTTATTAATAAAACAAGAAATAACCGAGGAGGATCCAACCCCACCTCAGTACTTTCTTCTCGTTGCTATTGCCACACTATACGTCCTGACGCCGGAAGGGAAGTTGGTACGCGACCAAGACGAGACACCGGATTTACAGTGGAACCACAACATACCACAGATTGCTGGAGGACCACACTGCGAGGGGCGCAGCCTATCGAGTTTCCCGGTCATCGTCCAAAGTCTGGAGCTGCGGAGTGACCACCGGATTACCACGGAGCCCGAGCCTGTCTCACACAATGCTTTTACCAAACGGATGTTTGTGAGTTTGCTATTTTTATCTTGTCCAGGAAATGAAATTGTTAAACCGAATTTACACATGGAGCGGGCGCTTTCTCTTCTTTTTTTTGCTTAGATATCTATCGAGGAGGTGGTTGTTTCCCTGAAGAGAGCGGCCAGGGCTCCAGAGGACGCCCGAATTGGATCCTTTTATGATTGAGTTATAACATAGCTATTAGAGCTAGGTTTCTGGACTTTTATTGTGTTTAGGCATAGTGTTTATTATTATTTTATTACAGCTACTTTTTAGTAATTGCACTGTTATTAATTCTGACCACTAATTCTCACTGCCATTATAATCTCTCTCTAGCCACAACCAAATTGCTATATCAGCTATATTATTTATTGGTTATACCAGGGGAGCACAAACTTTTGCAGCTCGCCCCCCTGCCGGTGCTCGCGCCCCCCCCCCCCCTTACCTTGATGCGGCGTCATGTGACCTGCAGCGGCATTTGACGAGGGTGACGTCACATGACCCCGCGGCGTAATTTAACATACTGTGCTATATCTATGCACACACAGCTGTCTCTAGGCATAAAACACATCCACACCGGGGGAAGGACCAGCACAGATAACATTCCAAGAGACACTGTTTTTAAGTATACCTTTTGCTTGCTTCATTCATTGTAACATCGCCGGAAGAAGAGATCAGTGTATCTCGAAAGCTCGCACAAATAAAAGCATTTCGTTAGCCACAGAACGGTATCATCTATTTATTTTTTGATTATTGAAGCTCGGCTAACACGGTACTGATACCTCTATATATATATATTGCGCGCGCACACACACATATAACGTTTTATCCAACTTTTTCATTTATCATTTGTAGAGAAAATGAACAATGTCGCCAGAAGTGCTATTTTTCAAAATGTAACATCTCTACTAATTAGTGTAAAATGATACTTCATATAAAGCAGGTTATGGGACCCAGTATAAAATGACCTTCATGTTTCTTATCACATCCCAGTATATGGATACTTTCTATTATCACAAGCTGCTAACATGTGACAGGGCTCAGAGTCTGAGCCCATAATGTGACATACAGAACATTCTCATTCTAAATTTCAAAAAATATTGTGTTGATTTCTGACCTGACTGCCGTGGTTACAGCTCAACCACTCTGTTCTACTGTATGTCACCACTTTCTGCCACAACCAGCTGACGGTGGATCTGCAAGGAGTTCAACGCTTATTGGCATCACATCTGTTGCTTGGTTGACGTATCATTTCTCCAGCTTTTTATTGTATTGTTTTTAAATAGATTACATTTATTTAGTTGAATAGATATTTATTTAGTTTAATAGATATTTATTTAGTTTAATAGATTATATTTCTAAGTTTAATAAGTTATATTTCTTAGTTTAATAAGTTATATTTCTTAGTTTAATAAAATATATTTCTTAGTTTAATAAGTTATATTTCTTAGTTTAATAAGTTATATTTGTTAGTTTAATAAATTATATTTCTTAGTTTAATAAGTTATATTTCTTAGTTAATAGATTATATTTGTTAGCACAGTAGATTATATTTACTAGTATTTAAGTCTCCCCCTCAGTGCCCCATTAGGACCCGTGCGCATATTTCACATCTTTTCGGAGTCGCTTATTTTTTAGACCCTCGGAGCCGAAACCTAAAGGGGTCAGCTAAGAAAGTTCGGATCAAGAGGAGCCGCACAGCTTAAAGACAGAACATTTCCAAGGGAGATGGAGACAATTTGGGTAAGATCTGATTAAAGGACATCCTTTGAGGAAGGAAAGGGTGACGGGGGAGTCTAAGAGGGGGGTGAGAGAGCAAGGTGGTGTGTCAGATTGGGGCAGAGCAAGAGAACGCAAAAATGATGGGGATTTGCTGCACACCAAAAAAAAACAATAAGTAGTGATACTTTTACCGGTGCCCCTTAGTCTCAGGGAAGACCGGCATTTCGTCCAATGGATACAATATGATTGATGGGAAAGGGCACACGGATTTGAATGAAAAAAGATAATTTATTGTGCCACAGACTACAATGTTTCGGCTGCTGGCCTTTCTTTGCTGGATTTAGTGGGTTTAGCCACTTTACCTGAGAAAGACCAGCAGGCCGAAAAGTTGTTGTCTATGGCAGTGCAAGAGAAAACAGGTTGGGGGGGGTGGGTTATCGCAAAGTCGCCGACCCATGGGTGAGTGTCCCCGGTGGAAACTAGTCCTGGACCCCAGGAAAGCTGTCTGTGGCCCATACAAGCTGAGTAACATGTAAAAAGGACACATGTATGTTCAGAATGAGTTAGCATGGTATTTTGAGAGGCACCATAGCAGGTCAGTGCAAGTCAGTGCAGAGCACTGCAAGGTCAGTCAATATGAGGAAGGGTCCGATGGAGGATTTGGAGGGTCCCAGAATATCTCTTAAAGCAGGGGTGAGCAAATCGAGGGGCACGACATTTTCTTGGGAGGAGGGGCTCGGCGCTTACAGAGGCCCCTCGCTCTTCCCCACAGCATTTAAATTAAATGCCGGAGATCGCGCGCAAGGCCTCTGTAAGTTCCCTTTCCTTGTCTCCGGCGGCTTCTGGCGACAGCAACGTGGCGTCACATGATTTGCCATTGCCATAGCAACGTGATATCACATGACGTCGTTACATCAGAACGTCGGAGACAAGGTGGGGAAGGTGGAAGGGGGAGCAGGGGGAAAAGGTTGTGCAACCCTGTCTTAAAGCATTGCCTTGCATACAGATCAGAGGCCAAGAATGGATATGGATATCCGATGTGAAGCCGGAAATAAGACAGAAAAGACCGTTTCGGGGGAAGAAGGTGAGTGATGAAATAGCCGTCACTGTGTAACTCTTCCAATTACCTGCAACTTCATGCAGAGAAATAGCAACGCTTGTTTTTAACGTGCTAAGCGCCTAATGGGGAATTCAACTGCTGAGAAGTTAAGGGAGTTACTAACCCAAACTCAGCGACGTTTCTGTGTCTCTGTGATAACTCCCCCAGGACATGCCTGAAAACCAGAGGTAACTCAATGTATTTTTGATAAATAGAAACATGACCTTCTGGGGAGGGGTATATAATGGGTACTGGGCCTGGTGAGGTGGGTATAACGGGTACTGGGCCTGGTGAGGTGGGTATAACGAGTACTGGGCCTGGGGAGGGGCGTATAACAGGGTACTGGGCCTTGGGAGGGTTGTATAACTGGGTACTGGGCCTGGGGAGGTGGGTATAACGGGTATTTGCCCTGTGGAGGGCGGTATAACGTGGTATTGGGGATGGGGTATAAGTGGCACAGGAGCTCTTGCGATACAGAGTATCACTGTCCCTGGTTACAAACACTTCATGTCTCCTGCAGATCAGGACACGCACGAAGGTGGTGCCCTTTGTGCCACCAGACGACGAGGCGGGCTACGAGGCGGACGACGAGGCATACGACAAAGCGGGCGTCAAGTGGAACAATGAGGTGGGCTACAAGGCGGCCGATGACGCAGACGTGGTGTACGATGACCAAGGAGCATACGACAGGTGTGGCCGGATCTGCTGCTTCACCTTTTTTAGGCGGAGGAGAAGACCCCGGGAGCAGGTAGGAGAATACGAGAGGTGCGGACAGATCTGCTGCTTCACCTTTTTTAGGCGGAGAAGAAGCCAGGTGCAGGTAGCAGAGGAGCCAGGGCGTAGATACAGGGGTATTCTAGGGGCCCTGAGAAGTTGGTTTGACCGCAGGAGAGGCAGATAAGATCAGGAAGGCTGAGGGAGGGGCAGGTACTAGAGGGAGATAGGGATATTGGGCGTGAGAGGGTGAGAGAGAACAAGGAGCAGGGCCAGAGCACGGGTTTCATGCGCCCGAGGCAAAACTTAAAATTTGTGCCCCAGTTGTATAAAAAATAATAAGATAAATAAAATAATAAAATAAACAGTGGCGTAGATATCGGGGCTGCAGGGGGGTGCGACCGCACCCCAGCGCAACGCAAAATAAAAATAAAAGGGCGCCAAAATACTGGATAAAAAAAAGAATAATAATTTAAAAAAAAAGATAAATAAATAAAATAATAAGAGGAAAAAATAATAATGATTATTAATGCGCCCCTAGGACCTCTGCGCGCTAGGCGACCACCTAATGGCCGGCCGGCCCTGCGAGGTATGCGGGAGGAAAAGGGGTGAATGGGATAGATATGCAGGGGGATGGGGGAGCAGGTGAGTTATACACAGGGGCACAAGGGCCCCATCACCCGCATCTCTATATACTGAGTGTTCCCCTGTGTATAACAACGCTGATCTGTGCTGCTCCATCTGATCTCACTGCGCAGTGATCCAGGGACCATCCGATCGCCATTTAATGGGGTCAGGAAGGAATTTTTTTCCCCCATTGCACAGCAGGGGTTATGTTTCGCCTTCCTCTGGATCACAGCAACAAACTGCACTTTGTGCATGAATTATCAGTGAGATCTTTATACACCCTGCATTGGTCTTCACCCCTTTGCTGCCGGAGGGGCCTGCAATGCATTGCTCTGCGTGTTACTATATCGCTCTGCAATGTGCTGCAGGCCCCTCCCAGCAAAGAGATTCATTATTTCAATAAAATACTCTCTTTAATCAAACCTATGTGTAGTGTCTTTTCTATCCGTTGTATCTATTGCTAACAGTTCAGTGATTCTTCCCCAGGACGCTGCACTAGTGTCACGCTGCCAAGCCCAGGTGTGAGGGAGATTTATAGGGTCACATATACACTTCTGCCAAAACACGAGTGCAAACAGGAAGCCCCTCTGATCTCATATATTTTATTACAATATTTTATTATATTTTATTATATTTATAAATCTGGCCTGCAGGGGCTGGAGGCGTACGGTGGCCGGGTGCAGTCAATCTGCACTCGTGCCGTGTGTGGGAGGACACGGGGGCGGAGTCAAAACCCCGGCGGAGACATTCTCCTTGAAGCCTGGTAAACCTGGGGGGGGGGGGGGAAGTGTGTGTGTGTTTGAGTGAATGTGTGAGTGAGCATCTCAGTGTGTGTGTGTATCTCAGTGTTTGTGTGTGTGTGTGTGTGTGTTCAGCTCTCAGGCTTACATGAATGATGAGCTTTCCTCTCCAGCACTGCAGCATGGAAATCACTATCATGCCCCCTCCGGGAGGAGGGCACAAGGTATATACCTATCCCATAGGTCTCAGACCTGGAAGTCACAAGCCTCCTGCATAATGTATTGTACAAGGAGGAGAACAGCAGCAGCACTGGGTTTCTCCCCTAGATCCAAATCACTGGGATCGCAGGGACACAAGATTTCCCCTGAATGCAGTGATCCCTGCAGAGGGCGAGCGCGTGGGCGGCGGTAGCAAGCATGTGACCGGGAGTTGCGAGTGCGGTGGCGGGCGGATGTGGCAAGCACGGCTGAAGGAAGAGCTGGCCTGCTGGGGCTGTATGGTGGCCGGGCGCAGTCATCCTGCACTCGTGCCATGTGTGGGATGTGGAGAGCACAGCAGAGTGGAGCCAACTCCCCGGCGGAGAAAGCTTCAGAGACGTCTGTGGGACTGCCTCCTGCCTGGAAGCCTGGGAATAAGGTAAGGACAAGATGCTGATGAGGCATGGGGGCCAGCCTGGGGTCACCCACCCGACCCGTCACCCCCTGCCCCTGTCACCTCCTGCCCGTCACCCCCTGCCAACCCCGTCACACCCTGCCTCTGTCACCCTCTGTCACCCCCTGCCCCTGTCACCCACTGCCCCTGTCACCCCCTTCCCCTGTCACCCCCTGTCCATGTCACCCCCTGCCCCTTTCACCCCCTGCCACCCCGTGTCACCCCCTGCCTCTGTCACCCCCTGCCTCTGTCACCCCCTGCCCCTGTCACCCCCTGCCTCTGTCACCCCGTCACCCCCTGCCTCTGTCACCCCCTGCCTCTGTCACCCCCTGCCTGTCACCCCCTGCCCCTGTCATCCCCTGCCTCTGTCACCCCCAGTCACCCCATGCCCCTTTCACCCCCTGCATCTGTCACCCCCTGCCACCCCCTGCCTCTGTCACCCCCTGCCTCTGTCACCCCCTGCCTCTGCCACACCCTGCCACCCCCTGTCCATATCACCCCCTGTCAAGCCCTGCCCGTCACCCCCTGCCTCTGTCAACCCCTGCCCCTGTCACCCCCTGCCCCTGTCAACCCCTGTCACCCCTTGCCTCTGTCACCCCCTGCCTCTGTCACCCCCTGCCTCTGTCACCCCCTGCCCCTTTCACCCCCTGCCTTTGTCACCCCCTGCCTCTTGTCACCCTCTGTCACCCCCTGCCTCTATCACCCCCAGTCACCCCCTGCCCCTGTCACCCCCTGCCTCTTTCACCCCCAGTCACCCCCTGCCCCTTTCACCCCCTGCATCTGTCACCCCCTGCCACCCCCTGCCTCTGTCACCCCCTGTCACCCCCTGCCACCCTGTTACAGGAGACTTATCCCTATTCAGGTAATGTGCCTCTAATCCAGCAGTGTGGTGGTTAACCTCTGGTACTGCACCGACACACTTTATTCGAGCAAATACCCAGTATGTACCTGGCAGATACCTGGAATGCGCCGCTCCTCACCTCTGACAAGCCCCGTTGCGTTTGCCTTCCCAGCCTGGGTTCATGCCTGGCTGACGGGCGGCTGATCTGTTAAATGATAATGATTAGGATTTAATAGGCTGCAATGCTTCGCGTGTCTGCCAGATGGCATAAATTCATGAATTGTAATGCAGTATATATATATATACTGTGCAGTATTGCAGCCAGCGGGAATAAAATGCTTCAATCCCTGCCTGGAAAATAACCCAATGCACTCGGGCAGAAAACAGTCACAAACCTCAATACACCCGGGTATACCCGACTTCGTGGGACTAGCCGAGCTCGAATAAAGTGTGTCGCCAGTGTACTTTAAAGGAACAAATCCTCCCTAAGGGCCTCATGCAGTAAGCAGCGATAAGCCACTTATCACCAGCTTATCGCCAAAAAAGCCACACTGATACACACACACACACACACACAGATACAGACACACTGATATACACACACAAACACCCACACACCCACTAATACACACACACACACACACACACTGATACACACACACACACACACACACACACACACACACTGATACACACACACACACACTGAAACACACACACACACTGAAACACACACACACACACACTGATACACACACACACACTGAAACACACACACACTGATACACACACACACTGATACACACACACTGACACACACACACACACACACACACACACACACACACACACACACACACACACACACACTGATTCACACACACACAGACCCACTGATACACACACACACACACACACACACACACACACACACTGAAATACACACACACACACTGAAACACACACACACACACACACACACACACTGATACACACACTCACACACACACACACACACACTGATACACACACACTGACACACACACACACACACACACACCCAGATACACCCAGATACACACACACACAGATACACACACACACACACACACAGATACACAAACACACAGAGATATACACACACACACACACACACACACACACAGATACACATACACACACACACACACACACACTGATACACATACACACACACACACACACTGATACACATACACACACACACACACACACACACACACACACAGACACACTGATACACACACACCCACTGATACACACACACACACACACACACACACACACACTGATACACACACACACACACACCCACTAATACACACACACCCACACACACACTGATACACACACACACACCGAAACACACACACACTGAAACACACACACACACACACTGATACACACACACACACACACACACACACACACACACACACACACTGATACACACACACACACACACACTGATACACACACACACTGATACACACACACTGATACACACACAATGATACACACACAGAGATACACCCCGCCTCCCCCTGCACCGCCTGCGACCGCGCAGCAACCACTGCCCGCCCCCGAGCCCATCTCCCACACCAAGGGGACGGGGGGAAGTGAGCGCCGGGGGGCAAAGCTGTGAGCGACGGGGGACAAAGCTGTGAGCGCCGGGGGGGCAAAGGTGGGAGCGCCGGGGGGGCAAAGCTGCGAGCGCCAGGGGGACAAAGCTGTGAGCGCCGGAGGGGCAAAGGTGGGAGCGCCGGGGGGGCAAAGCTGTGAGCGCCGGGGGGGGGGCAAAGGTGGGAGCGCCGGGGGGCAAAGGTGGGAGTGCCGATGGGGCAAAGGTGGGAGCGCCGGGGGGCAAAGGTGTGAGCGCCGGGGGGGGGGCAAAGGTGGGAGCGCCGGGGGGCAAAGGTGGGAGTGCCGATGGGGCAAAGGTGGGAGCGCCGGGGGGCAAAGGTGGGAGCGCCGATGGGGCAATGGTGGGAGCGCCGGGGGGGCAATGGTGGGAGCGCCGGGGGGGCAATGGTGGGAGCGCCGGGGGGGCAAAGGTACAAGGTGGTACAAAGGTAGGCGCACCCCCGCTACCACCTCCTATTACCCCCCCTGGCTGGGACCCGGGACAGAAAGGGGACACTCACCGCGAACAGAGGAGCCGGGAGCGGGAAGACACGTGTGCTCTGCACAAAGCGGAAGTCCCGCCCCCGGCTTCCTCTGACCTGCCTGCAACCAATCCCCTGCGGGCCGGCCGGCATTCTAAGTCCCGCCCCCGGCATTCTCCTTCATTCAGTCTCCCCAGCAGCATTCACACACACACACACATAGAAAATACTTACCGGCCGCCGCATTCTCCTCACCGCCGCTGCCCCGCAATACCGGGACCAGGGACAAAAACCGGGACATAACCGGGACGGAGCTAAAATCGGGACAGGGCAGAAAAAACCGGGACTGTCCCGGCAAAACCGGGACGAATGGTCACCCTACTTACAGACTATTCACTTGAGTGGACCATAAAGTGTCTTATAGAGGGAACTCTAAGGTGTCTTAAGATGCATTAAGATATATTATGTATGTAAATATTTATTTATATAGCGCTTTATAAGAGAGGCAATACAGTACAGAGAATTATAGTACAATAAGTGCAACAAACAAAATCAGACAATAGGAAAGGAAATCCCTGGCCTGCAGAGCTTACAGTCTTAATGCTAGATCCATGGAACTCTGTTGTGTTTACGCTAATAACGGGACATTCCTGAAATTGGTACCTGACCCTGTGTGGTAGGCAGAGACACAGGGGCAGTGCCTGCCAATATCATAAAGAGCAGTGCACTTCCTATTTAGTAGAAGTGTGTGTCAGAGTTAAGAGTTCAGTCCAGAGTTAGAGTCTGCTGAGTCTGTCACCTGGCTGGCCCAGGGTGACAGAGAGAGCCTATATCAATTGGCCGTTGGAGAAGGGGAGCCATCAGCCTCTGAGTAGAGCTGATGCAACCTTAGTTAGGGAGGTGGACCAATTCCTCTCACCCTGTTTAGGGGGCGAGGGAAGAGCTAGCCCCACCCTGGGTGCCCTTGACCTGGGGTGGTGGCAGGGACACAGAGACCATCCTGAGGGAGAGCAGTCCTGTGTGGAGGAAGACACCCTGTACCTGATTGATAGTCTTGTTGCTGCTATTCTGCTGCTGTGAATAAAGAGCTGCGGCTGCTTTTAAAGATATACAGTGTGAGACTGGAATCTCTCATCCCCGAGGGGGGGGGGGGGGACTCTCTGGAAGGATTCCACCCGTATTCCTGGGGCTCAGAGATGGAGGCGCTGCACCATTACATACATAGTTACATAGTTACATAATAGATGAGGTTGAAAAAAGACGTACGTCCATCAAGTTCAACCTATGCTAAATTCAGACAACAGATACTTAATTCTATATCTATACTTACTTATTGATCCAGAGGAAGGCAAACAAAAAACCCCATTAAGGGGAAAAATTAATTCCTTCCTGACTCCAAGAATTGGCAATCGGATTAATCCCTGGATCAACATCCTTCCCATATATACTTATTTGGTATATCCCTGTATACCTGTCCCATCTAAAAAGATGTCCAACCTTTTTTTGAACAAATCTATTGTATCTGCCATCACAGTCTCCATGGGTAATGAGTTCCACATTTTAACTGCCCTTACTGTAAAGAACCCTTTCCTTTGTTGCTGGTGAAATTTCCTTTCCTCCAACCTTAAGGGATGGCCCGAGTCCTTTGTACTGCCTGTGGGATGAATAGTTCTTTTGAAAGCTCCTTGTATTGTCCCTGAATATATTTGTATATAGTTATCATATCCCCTCTTAGACGCCTCTTTTCTAATGTAAATAAATCCAATATAGCTAGCCTCTCCTCATAAGTTAGAATGTCCATCCCCTTTATTAATTTGGTGGCTCTTCTCTGCACTCTCTCTAGTTCCATAATGTCTTTTCTTAGGTTTGGTGCCCAAAATTGTACTCCATATTCAAGGTGTGGTCTTACTAATGCTTTGTAAAGGGGCATAATTATGTCTACTTCCCTTCCATCCATTGCCCGTTTGATGCAAGATAAGATCTTGTTTGCCTTTGCAGCTACTGCATGACATTGGGCACTATTGCTAAGCCTGCTGTCTACAAGCACCCCTAAATCCTTCTCCATCAAGGATTCCCCCAATATATCTCCATTTAATTTGTAAGTCGCCTTTTTATTCTTGCATCCCAAATGCATACCTTACATTTATCTGTATTAAACCTCATTTGCCATTTACCTGCCCACGTTTCCAGTCTCTCCAAGTCCTTCTGAAGCGAAATTTCATCCTGCTCTGATGAGACGGAGGCATTCACCCCAGAAACCTGATCCTGTCATCCCCCATACCATCGCGGGAGACTCAGGCCCCCCTGTTGCCAGCAGGTATGCACCACACTCAGACACGTAGCCAGACCCTAGTACAGAGGAGGGGGACCCGATCTGCGATTGGCCCAGGGAAGGGGGGCTACATTGGGAATCGATGTTATTTTTCTTCATATTAATGGGTATCCTCAAAGCTAATGATATGCCAAAATGACGTCCATTAGCAAAACTACAATTGTTTCTTCACTTTTTCTGCTTGATCAATAGGGTGACCAGATTTCGAAAATGAAAAACCGGGACACCTTAAAAAATAATTTATTAAACAAATTACATCACGTGACACCCCCCGTTGCCATGACAACAAGACACTCTGATGCCCCTGCAGTGTTAGTGTGTATAGAGGTGGGGGCTTTGCTTGGGCCCTTCAACTCTTACAGCCAGGGCATTATTGGCCAGGAATGCCCAGTTCGGAGGGGATTACTACTTCAAAATGTATTTGATTCGTAACAACATCAAAAAACTCTAATACCAATAACTAACAACCACAGACAATGATAATCTAAACCATCAAATAAAATGTCTACGGCCCTTGTTCAAGCATGTTTGCGGTACTTACCAGATAAATCAGTGCCTGCAATCCACGACTGTATCCGCCTCTCCGAGCGTCTGAAAGCAATCCAGCGTTCCTGGTGTGTGGCTGAAGAGGTGAGGGACTCCCTCCTCTCAAACGGAAAAGAAGAGCAAAAAATAGAGTTGGAACATACCTATCTTACAGGGATGAGAGAAAGAGACAGAGAATGAGAGAGAGACAGAGAATGAGAGAGAGACAGAGAATGAGAGACAGAGAATGAGAGAGAGACACAGAGAGAGAGAGACAGAGAATGAGAGAGAGACAGAGAATGAGAGAGAGACCGAGAATGAGAGAGAGACAGAGAATGAGAGAGAGACAGAGAATGAGAGAGAGACAGAGAGAGGGACATAGGGAGAGAGAGACACAGAGAGAGAGAGACAGACACAGAGAGAGAGAGAGAGACAAAAGTAATGTACTGTATAACCATTATACCGTACCCCCTAGTATTCGTGTAATCATTGTCCCACACCCCCTATTACTCACGCTTTGGCAATACTGAAATGTTCTTTTGACATGCCAATCAAGCTGATTTGATTTGAGAGACACACAGACACACACAGAGACACAGAGAGAGAAACAGAGACACACAGAGAGAGACAGAGACACACAGAGAGAGAGAGAGACACAGAGAGACACACAGAGAGAGACAGAGACACAGAGAGAGAGAGAGAGAGACACGGGCCTATTTAGTAAGCGTCGATAAGGCTGCGTCTATAGTATTTCAGACGGAGGGAAGGCACACACGCTGCAATACACTTGCTGAAGCCTGAGCTTTTTTATGGCTTTGCAGGGTATGCAGCGGGTGCGATTGGGGGCGTAGCAATAAATATTTGGAGGCGTGGCAATAACGTTCCGGCGCGGACGTCACTTCCCTACCTCACATCCCGATCCACCGGCATTTTTTCAGATGCAGCATCTGAAGCACTGTGCAGACAAGAAGAAAAATGCACACAATGCGCACCAGAGATTAAAATATAGTAAATTATTTATTAATAAAACAAGAAATAACCGAGGGGGATCCAACCCCACCTCAGTACTTTCTTCTCGTTGCTATTGCCACACTATACGTCCTGACGCCAGAAGGGAAGTTGGTACGCGACCAAGACGAGACACCGGAATTACAGTGGAACCACAACATACCACAGATTGCTGGAGGACCACACTGCGAGGGGCGCAGCCTATCGAGTTTCCCGGTAATCGTCCAAAGTCTGGAGCTGCGGAGTGACCACCGGATTACCACGGAGCCCGAGCCTGTCTCACACAATGCTTTTACCAAACGGCCGTTTGTGAGTTTGCTATTTTTATCTTGTCCAGGAAATGAAATTGTTAAACTGAATTTACACATGGAGCGGGCGCTTTCTCTTCTTTTTTTTGTTTAGATATCTACCGAGGAGGTGGTTGTTTCCCTGAAGAGAGCTGCCAGGGCTCCAGAGGACGCCCGAATTGGTTCCTTTTATGATTGAGTTATAACATAGCTATTAGAGCTAGGTTTCTGGACTTTTATTGTGTTTAGGCATAGTGTTTATTATTATTTTATTACAGCTACTTTTTAGTAATTGCACTGTTATTAATTCTGACCACTAATTCTCACTGCCATTATAATCTCTCTCTAGCCACAACCAAATTGCTATATCAGCTATACTATTTATTGGTTATACCAGGGGAGCACAAACTTTTGCAGCTCGCCCCCGCCTTCCCTCTGCTGGTGCTCGCGCCCCCCCCCCCCCTTACCTTGATGCGGCGTCACGTAACCTGCAGCGGCATTTGACGAGGGTGACGTCACATGACCCCGCTGCGTAATTTAACATACTGTGCTATATGTATGCACACACAGCTGTCTCTTACACATACAAATACTGTTTTTACATCCCTATACATCAATAGGGACCACAAAGTATCCACACACACTTTTAGTTGTGCTACAAACTCTCACATTTCCACACCCACCCACACCATTTATATCCACTCCCACTCCACACACACCTTTTGTAAAGCACTGTATATACTGTGGGCTCTCCATTCATTTTCATTCACACTGATACACATACACACTCTTTCATCACTTGCTTTCAGGAACCTTTTGACACCTCTAGGCATAAAACACATCCACACCGGGGGAAGGACCAGCACAGATAACATTCCAAGAGACACTGTTTTTAAGTATACCTTTTGCTTGCTTCATTCATTGTAACATCGCCGGAAGAAGAGATCAGTGTATCTCGAAAGCTCGCACAAATAAAAGCATTTAGTTAGCCACAGAACGGTATCATCTATTTATTTTTGGATTATTGAAGCTCGGCTAACACGGTACTGATACCTCTATATATATATATATTGCGCGCGCACACACACATATATAACTTTTCATCCAACTTTTTGATTTATCATTTGTAGAGAAAATGAACAATGTCGCCAGAAGTGCTATTTTTCAAAATGTAACATCTCTACTAATTAGTGTAAAATGATACTTCATATAAAGCAGGTTATGGGACCCAGTATAAAATGACCTTCATGTTTCTTATCACATCCCAGTATATGGATACTTTCTATTATCACAAGCTGCTAACATGTGACAGGGCTCAGAGTCTGAGCCCAGAATGTGACATACTGAACATTCTCATTCTAAATTTCAAAAAATATTGTGTTGATTTCTGACCTGACTGCCGTGGTTACAGCTCAACCACTCTGTTCTACTGTATGTCACCACTTTCTGCCACAACCAGCTGACGGTGGATCTGCAAGGAGTTCAACGCTCATTGGCATCACATCTGTGGCTTGGTTGACGTATCATTTCTCCAGCTTTTTATTGTATTGTTTTTAAATAGATTATATTTATTTAGTTGAATAGATATTTATTTAGTTGAATAGATATTTATTTAGTTTAATAGATTATATTTCTAAGTTTAATAAGTTATATTTCTTAGTTTAATAAGTTATATTTCTTAGTTTAATAAATTATATTTCTTAGTTTAATAAGTTATATTCCTTAGTTTAATAAATTATATTTGTTAGCTTAATAAGTTATATTTCTTAGTTTAATAAGTTATATTTGTTAGTTTAATAAATTATATTTCTTAGTTTAATAAATTATATTTGTTAGTTAATAGATTATATTTGTTAGCACAGTAGATTATATTTACTAGTATTTAAGTCTCCCCCTCAGTGCCCCATTAGGACCCGTGCGCATATTTCACATCTTTTCGGAGTCGCTTATTTTTTAGACCCTCGGAGCCGAAACCTAAAGGGGTCAGCTAAGAAAGTTCGGATCAAGAGGAGCCGCACAGCTTAAAGACAGAACATTTCCAAGGGAGATGGAGACAATTTGGGTAAGATCTGATTAAAGAACAACCTTTGAGGAAGGAAAGGGTGACGGGGGAGTTTAAGAGGGGGGTGAGAGAGCAAGGTGGTGTGTCAGATTGGGGCAGAGCAAGAGAACGCAAAAATGATGGGGATTTGCTGCACACCAAAAAAAAACAATAAGTAGTGATACTTTTACCGGTGCCCCTTAGTCTCAGGGAAGACCGGCATTTCGTCCAATGGATACAATATGATTGATGGGAAAGGGCACACGGATTTGAATAAAAAAAGATAATTTATTGTGCCACAGACTACAATGTTTCGGCTGCTGGCCTTTCTTTGCTGGATTTAGTGGGTTTAGCCACTTTACCTGAGAAAGACCAGCAGGCCGAAATGTTGTTGTCTATGGCAGTGCAAGAGAAAACAGGTTGGGGGGGGTGGGTTCTCGCAAAGTCGCCGACCCATGGGTGAGTGTCTCCGGTGGAAACTAGTCCTGGACCCCAGGAAAGCTGTCTGTGGCCCATACAAGCTGAGTAACATGTAGAAAGGACACATGTATGTTCAGAATGAGTTAGCATGGTATTTTGAGAGGCACCATAGCAGGTCAGTGCAAGTCAGTGCAGAGCACTGCAAGGTCAGTCAATATGAGGAAGGGTCCGATGGAGGAGTTGGAGGGTCCCAGAATATCTCTTAAAGCAGGGGTGCGCAAATCGAGGGGCACAACATTTTCTTGGGAGGAGGGGCTCGGCGCTTACAGAGGCCCCTCGCTCTTCCCCATAGCATTTAAATTAAATGCCGGAGATCGCGCGCAAGGCCTCTTTAAGTTCCCTTTCCTTGTCTCCGGCGGCTTCTGGCGACAGCAACGTGGCGTCACATGATGTGGCATTGCCATAGCAACGTGATATCACATGACGTCGTTACATCAGAACGTCGGAGACAAGGTGGGGAAGGTGGAGGGGGGAGCAGGGGGAAAAGGTTGTGCAACCCTGTCTTAAAGCATTGTCTTGCATACAGATCAGAGGCCAAGAATGGATATGGATATCCGATGTGAAGCCGGAAATAAGACAGAAAAGACCGTTTCGGGGGAAGAAGGTGAGTGATGAAATAGCCGTCACTGTGTAACTCTTCCAATTACCTGCAACTTCATGCAGAGAAATAGCAACGCTTGTTTTTAACGTGCTAAGCGCCTAATGGGGAATTCAACTGCTGAGAGGTTAAGGGAGTTACTAACCCAAACTCTGCGACGTTTCTGTGTCTCTGTGATAACTCCCCCAGGACATGCCTGAAAACCAGAGGTAACTCAATGTATTTTTGATAAATAGAAACATGACCTTCTGGGGAGGGGTATATAATGGGTACTGGGCCTGGTGAGGTGGGTATAACGGGTACTGGGTCTGGTGAGGTGGGTATAACGAGTACTGGGCCCGGGGAGGGGCGTATAACAGGGTACTGGGCCTTGGGAGGGTTGTATCACTGGGTACTGGGCCTGGGGAGGTGGGTATAACGGGTATTTGCCCTGTGGAGGGCGGTATAACGTGGTATTGGGGATGGGGTATAAGTGGCACAGGAGCTCTTGCGATACAGAGTATCACTGTCCCTGGTTACAAACACTTCATGTCTCCTGCAGATCAGGACACGCACGAAGGTGGTGCCCTTTGTGCCACCAGACGACGAGGCGGGCTAGGAGGCGGACGACGAGGCATATGACAAAGCGGGCGTCAAGTGGAACAATGAGGTGGGCTACAAGGCGGCCGATGACGCAGACGTGGTGTACGATGACCAAGGAGCATACGACAGGTGTGGCCGGATCTGCTGCTTCACCTTTTTTAGGCGGAGGAGAAGACCCCGGGAGCAGGTAGGAGAATACGAGAGGTGCGGACAGATCTGCTGCTTCACCTTTTTTAGGCGGAGAAGAAGCCAGGAGCAGGTAGCAGAGGAGCCAGGGCGTAGATACAGGGGTATTCTAGGGGCCCTGAGAAGTTGGTTTGACCGCAGGAGAGGCAGATAAGATCAGGAAGGCTGCGGGAGGGGCAGGTACTAGAGGGAGATAGGGATGTTGGGTGTGAGAGGGTGAGAGAGAACAAGGAGCAGGGCCGGAGCACGGGTTTCATGCGCCCGAGGCGAAACTTAAAATTTATGCCCCAGTTGTATAAAAAATAATAAGATAAATAAAATAATAAAACGCAAAATAAAAATAAAAGGGCGCCAAAATACTGGATAAAAAAAAGAATAATAATTTTTAAAAAAAGATAAATAAATAAAATAATAAGAGGAAAAAATAATAATGATTATTAATGCGCCCCTAGGACCTCTGCGTGCTAGGCGACCGCCTAATGGCCGGCCGGCCCTGCGAGGTATGCGGGAGGAAAAGGGGTGAATGGGATAGATATGCAGGGGGATGGGGGAGCAGGTGAGTTATACACAGAGGCACAAGGGCCCCATCACCCGCATCTCTATATACTGAGTGTGCCCCTGTGTATAACAACGCTGATCTGTGCTGCTCCATCTGATCTCACTGCGCAGTGATCCAGGGACCATCCGATCGCCATTTAATTGGGTCAGGAAGGAATTTTTTTCCCCCATTGCACAGCAGGGGTTATGTTTCGCCTTCCTCTGGATCACAGCAACAAACTGCCCTTTGGGCATGAATTATCAGTGAGATCTTTATACACCCTGCATTGGTCTTCACCCCTTTGCTGCCGGAGGGGCCTGCAATGCACTGCTCTGCGTGTTACTATATCGCTCTGCAATGTGCTGCAGGCCCCTACCAGCAAAGAGATTCATTATTTCAATAAAATACTCTCTTTAATCAAACCTACGTGTAGTGTCTTTTCTATCCGTTGTATCTATTGCTAACAGCTCAGTGATTCTTCCCCAGGACGCTGCACTAGTGTCACGCTGCCAAGCCCGGGTGTGAGGGAGATTTAAAGGGTCACATATACACTTCTGCCAAAACACGAGTGCAAACAGGAAGCCCCTCTGATCTCATATCTTTTATTACACAAAACGGTATCTAAAAAGGTAAAAAGAACATACATGGGATTCTGCTACAAATATCTCTCTAATTACAAACCAATTAGCAAATCATTCAGATTAGAGTCGAGCGAAAAGAAAGGGTTAAGTATCTCATGTACAGTATATGCAGTGTAGGCTGTCCTGCAGCATTACATGCAGGGGGCAAAGGTTAGGAGATATAAGTAATGCTGATCTCAGAGCTGACCGGCTGACCTGCTCTACTGGCTGACCGGCTGACCTGCTGACCAGCTTCCCTTCTTTCAGCTAAATGACCTGAATTGTGGCCCCTGTATCTCCCAATTAAATGTTTTATTGGCATATTCTTGTTTGACTCGTTCTATACAGACATTTTCTATATATTCATTGTGGGATTTCATAACATCTGTAAGATCTCTCAGAATATCACATTCTGTACGTTTGTGTTGAAGATTTTTCCATTCTCAATTTACGTAATATTCGTTTTTGGCATCAATTATTTATATCGAGCCCAAAATACCTTTATACAGAATGCTGTTCCCTTTAGCCCACAAATGCTGCTTCATTAAAGCCCATGGGTGGCACTTTATGCATTCTCAAACTTTTAGGCAACATCCCTAATTTCCAAAAGTGGGATTAAATCTGTGCATATTTAAATGGTTAATTTTCTTACTCAGACTACTAAATCCCTCCCCAAATATATCCGTTTCACATAAAAGTGTGTGCGCTTCTCCTTCCGCCTAACTGGCACGTCGTCCTTACGGGCGCCCCTCCGTGTAACTCCACGCTGCCCTCCAGTGGCAAAAGAAATAAGATACATTTACTATACTCGTCTGGCAGCTGCTCCCGTATAAGGTGGGTAACTCTGTATTGGGGGTCTTGGTAGAGTATATTTTATACTTATGTCGGATAGATGAGGAATTAATATTCCTAACGGGTTATTGTGAGAGGCCTTAGATCTTATCCTATATGCACGCAGCCCTCGCCTCTCTGACCTTGAACACATACTTCAATCTGATTTTTTGAGACTTGAAACTGGATTTCCCAAAACAAACTGATTTTAAACACTGACAAGACTGTAACAATGGTATTTGGGACCAGAGCTAAATTGCTAAAGCTACCAATGACAGAGCTTCAGATAAAAACCAGCTCTAAAACCATCCTAGCCCCTGTTACTGGTTTTATATATCTGGGCATATAGTTCAACTCCCATTTAACATTTGGGTTGCACATTGATACCCTGACATCCAAATCCTATGCCAAACTAGGTGTACTTTATAGCAGGGGTGGGGAACCTTTTTTCTGCCAAGGGCCATTTGGATATTTATAACATCATTCGCGGGCCATACAAAATGATCAACTTAAAAATTAGCCTGCTATATTTGGTCAAACATTCAATTAACTGGAACTGCTTCTCTTTGGTGAGGCGTGTGATGTTAGCTGGTATTGATGATGTTGCTACTCGCAATTGGTTTTCCAGGTTTGGGTGACTGACTAACTGACTGACACTTGTGTGACTGATTGACTGACACTTGTGTGACTGACTGACTGACTGACTGACTGACACTTGGGTGACTGACTGACACTTGTGTGACTGACTGACTGACTGACTGACACTTGTGTGACTGACTGACTGACTGACTGACACTTGTGTGACTGACTGCCACTTGGGTGACTGACTGACTGACACTTATGTGACTGACTGACTGACACTTGTGTGACTGACTGACTGCCACTTGGGTGACTGACTGACTGACTGACTGACTGACACTTGGGTGACTGACTGACTGACTGACACTTATGTGACTGACTGACTGACATTTATGTGACTGACTGACTGCCACTTGGGTGACTGACTGACTGCCACTTGGGTGACTGACTGCCACTTGGGTGACTGACTGACTGCCACTTGGGTGACTGACTGACTGACACTTGGGTGGTGGGTGACTACTGTATGACTGATTGTGGGTTGGTGTCTGTATTCTCTCACACATTCACACACACAAATCGGAGCAGGGGGGGTGGGAAATCACACACTCTCAGACCCTCTCACTCATACACACTCTCTCACTCACTTTCAGACACTCTCTAAACAAGAATGACAATCAGCTGCAAGAAGTGGCCATTTGAGATGCATGAGGGACCGTCTGACAGCTTAGATCACACTGAGTCATTTTATGGGGCACAGATCATTGGGGGGGGGGGGGTATCTGCAAAAGTTAATCATACAACATGTATTGAAGTCAATGAGACCAATGATGCTGGGATTAGGCGTCAGGCCTGGTGGTGTCCCAGGGCCCTCCTGCCCTTCCCCTGTCAGGGCCCTGCATAGCTCCCTCTCCTCTTACACTGCGGCACTGCGGGGCAGGTGCTCTCCTCCGCAGCTGCTGCCCGGTGTGGGGAGGAGGAGAGACGGTGGTGAGGTGTTTCTCCCTCCGCAGACTCGTTCTTCTATCCCCCAAGCCTCTTATACCCCCTCCCCCCCATCCCCCAAGCCTCTTATACCCTGTCCCCCCCGGAGCGCTGCTTACCTGAGCCGCCCTGGTGATACTCAGGTCCTTCATCACCTCAGGCGGCTGCTGCCACACACAGATAGTGACACACACAGTGACACACACAGTGACAGTGACACACACACAGTGACACACAGTGACACACACACAATAAGCCCACCTCTGCAAACACACTCAAAAATAAGGCCTTTCCCCCCTTGGGGTGGGTAAGGTGCCTGGGAGGGGCTATAAGGGGGCATGTGGGTTACCTGGGGCCCGTGGATGGGCTGCTGGAGCTGCATAGGTAGCCAGTGCAGATGAGACTGGCAGGGGCGGAGCCTAAAGGGAGGGACAGAGGGGCGGAGCCTAAAGGGAGGGACAGAGGGGCGGAGCCTAAAGGGAGGGACAGAGGGGCGGAGCCTAAAGGGAGGGACAGAGGGGCGGAGCCTAAAGGGAGGGACAGAGGGGCGGAGCCTAAGGAGCCTGGCATTACTGGAGGAGAGAAGGGAGGGGGGCAGTGCTGAGGGAAGGGGAGGCCCGGCATTACTGGAGGAGAGAAGGGAGGGGGGCAGTGCTGAGGGAAGGGGAGGGCCGGCATTACTGGAGGAGAGAAGGGAGGGGGGCAGTGCTGAGGGAAGGGGAGGGCCGGCATTACTGGAGGAGAGAAGGGAGGGGGGCAGTGCTGAGGGAAGGGGAGGGCCGGCATTACTGGAGGAGAGAAGGGAGGGGGGCAGTGCTGAGGGAAGGGGAGGGCCAGCATTACTGGAGGAGAGAAGGGAGGGGGGCAGTGCTGAGGGAAGGGGAGGGCCGGCATTACTGGAGGAGAGAAGGGAGGGGGCAGTGCTGAGGGAAGGGGAGGGCCGGCATTACTGGAGGAGAGAAGGGAGGGGGGCAGTGCTGAGGGAAGGGGAGGGCCGGCATTACTGGAGGAGAGAAGGGAGGGGGGCAGTGCTGAGGGAAGGGGAGGGCCGGCATTACTGGAGGAGAGAAGGGAGGGGGGCAGTGCTGAGGGAAGGGGAGGGCCGGCATTACTGGAGGAGAGAAGGGAGGGGGGCAGTGCTGAGGGAAGGGGAGGCCCGGCATTACTGGAGGAGAGAAGGGAGGGGGGCAGTGCTGAGGGAAGGGGAGGGCCGGCATTACTGGAGGAGAGAAGGGAGGGGGGCAGTGCTGAGGGAAGGGGAGGGCCGGCATTACTGGAGGAGAGAAGGGAGGGGGGCAGTGCTGAGGGAAGGGGAGGGCCGGCATTACTGGAGGAGAGAAGGGAGGGGGGCAGTGCTGAGGGAAGGGGAGGCCCGGCATTACTGGAGGAGAGAAGGGAGGGGGGCAGTGCTGGGGGAAGGGGAGGGCCGGCATTACTGGAGGAGAGAAGGGAGGGGGGCAGTGCTGAGGGAAGGGGAGGGCCGGCATTACTGGAGGAGAGAAGGGAGGGGGGCAGTGCTGAGGGAAGGGGAGGGCCGGCATTACTGGAGGAGAGAAGGGAGGGGGGCAGTGCTGAGGGAAGGGGAGGGCCGGCATTACTGGAGGAGAGAAGGGAGGGGGGCAGTGCTGAGGGAAGGGGAGGCCCGGCATTACTGGAGGAGAGAAGGGAGGGGGGCAGTGCTGGGGGAAGGGGAGGGCCGGCATTACTGGAGGAGAGAAGGGGAGGGCCGGCATTACTGGAGGAGAGAAGGGAGGGGGGCGGTGCTGAGGGAAGGGGAGGGCCGGCATTACTGGAGGAGAGAAGGGAGGGGGGCGGTGCTGAGGGAAGGGGAGGGCCGGCATTACTGGAGGAGAGAAGGGAGGGGGGCAGTGCTGAGGGAAGGGGAGGGCCGGCATTACTGGAGGAGAGAAGGGAGGGGGGCAGTGCTGAGGGAAGGGGAGGGCCGGCATTACTGGAGGAGAGAAGGGAGGGGGGCAGTGCTGAGGGAAGGGGAGGGCCGGCATTACTGGAGGAGAGAAGGGAGGGGGGCAGTGCTGAGGGAAGGGGAGGGCCGGCATTACTGGAGGAGAGAAGGGAGGGGGCAGTGCTGAGGGAAGGGGAGGGCCGGCATTACTGGAGGAGAGAAGGGAGGGGGGCGGTGCTGAGGGAAGGGGAGGGCCGGCATTACTGGAGGAGAGAAGGGAGGGGGGCGGTGCTGAGGGAAGGGGAGGGCCGGCATTACTGGAGGAGAGAAGGGAGGGGGGCAGTGCTGAGGGAAGGGGAGGGCCGGCATTACTGGAGGAGAGAAGGGAGGGGGGCAGTGCTGAGGGAAGGGAAGGCCGGCATTACTGGAGGAGAGAAGGGAGGGGGGCAGTGCTGAGGGAAGGGGAGGGCCGGCATTACTGGAGGAGAGAAGGGAGGGGGGCAGTGCTGAGGGAAGGGAAGGCCGGCATTACTGGAGGAGAGAAGGGAGGGGGGCAGTGCTGAGGGAAGGGGAGGCCCGGCATTACTGGAGGAGAGAAGGGAGGGGGGCAGTGCTGAGGGAAGGGGAGGGCCGGCATTACTGGAGGAGAGAAGGGAGGGGGGCAGTGCTGAGGGAAGGGGAGGGCCGGCATTACTGGAGGAGAGAAGGGAGGGGGACAGTGCTGAGGGAAGGGGAGGGCCAGCATTACTGGAGGAGAGAAGGGAGGGGGCAGTGCTGAGGGAAGGGGAGGCCCGGCATTACTGGAGGAGAGAAGGGAGGGGGGCAGTGCTGAGGGAAGGGGAGGGCCGGCATTACTGGAGGAGAGAAGGGGAGGGCCGGCATTACTGGAGGAGAGAAGGGAGGGGGGCAGTGCTGAGGGAAGGGGAGGGCCGGCATTACTGGAGGAGAGAAGGGAGGGGGGCAGTGCTGAGGGAAGGGGAGGGCCGGCATTACTGGAGGAGAGAAGGGAGGGGGGCAGTGCTGAGGGAAGGGGAGGGCCGGCATTACTGGAGGAGAGAAGGGAGGGGGGCAGTGCTGAGGGAAGGGGAGGGCCGGCATTACTGGAGGAGAGAAGGGAGGGGGGCAGTGCTGAGGGAAGGGGAGGGCCGGCATTACTGGAGGAGAGAAGGGAGGGGGGCAGTGCTGAGGGAAGGGGAGGGCCGGCATTACTGGAGGAGAGAAGGGAGGGGGGCAGTGCTGAGGGAAGGGGAGGGCCGGCATTACTGGAGGAGAGAAGGGAGGGGGGCAGTGCTGAGGGAAGGGGAGGGCCGGCATTACTGGAGGAGAGAAGGGAGGGGGGCAGTGCTGAGGGAAGGGGAGGGCCGGCATTACTGGAGGAGAGAAGGGAGGGGGGCAGTGCTGAGGGAAGGGGAGGCCCGGCATTACTGGAGGAGAGAAGGGAGGGGGGCAGTGCTGAGAGAAGGGGAGGCCCGGCATTACTGGAGGAGAGAAGGGAGGGGGGCAGTGCTGAGGGAAGGGGAGGCCCGGCATTACTGGAGGAGAGAAGGGAGGGGGGCAGTGCTGAGGGAAGGGGAGGGCCGGCATTACTGGAGGAGAGAAGGGAGGGGGGCAGTGCTGAGGGAAGGGGAGGCCCGGCATTACTGGAGGAGAGAAGGGACCTTCAGCGCCTCCACCTGCGACGGCTCCCACCCGAGGGGGAGTGATCCTCGCAGGACAATATATATATATATATATATATATATATATATATATATATATATATATATATATATCACACAACAGCATATATATTACAACCAATAACTTTACTTGTGAGCATAGAACGAACTTGCATATAATAACAGGTGTCCCTCTCTAGAGGCGACACTACTACGGCGTCTCGCAGGAGGCAACCTCCTCCCACCGGGTGATCCCACCCCGTGATATCCAGTGACCATATCCTGCAGTTGACCATCCAGGCCCTCCAAGAAGATCTTCGAACTCAGAGGGACCTTAACCACCTTCTACATCAACGTGTCGTCCAAAGCCATCAATTCCAGATTGTCCACTTGTAGTGTATAATGGCATTGTCTAAAGAGCTCTGCATGATTTTTTTATTGGATAATGTGTATCTCAGAAGTTAACTTTTGGGTGGCAGGACAACAAATGTCCATGATATAAATGTCCAGCGTGAGACACTTGGAGAATTTGCAACCTTATATCCCATGCTTCGCTTGCATGCACGTAAATTCTTTGAATACAGTATATGTGAATGTCTATAACAACATTTGATTATATTGTTAAAAAAATAGAGGGAAAAATTACTCCTGTTCAGACTAATTTATCGATGGCAAGCATATTCGAATAAAACTCCCAGCAAAGTCAGGATCAATGTTCTACAATTACTGTACAAACATTTTCATTCGATAGTTTTGCAAGCTGTTGCTGATGCCAAATGTCGTTTTATTGCGATTGACGTCGGAGTATATGGGAAGCAAAGCGATGGTGGTGTGTTCAGAGCATCCTCACTGTTCAAGTTAATCGAACAAAAAAAACTTGTGTTTCCAGCTGACAAAACATTGCCATCAAGTAACCGGGACAAGATGCCTCATGTACTCGTAGCAGATGAGGCCTACCCGTTGCTGAAGTACCTCATGAAGCCGTATCCTAGAAAATCGTTATCAAAAGAGGCCGAAATTTACAACTACAGACTATCTAGGGCTCAACGTTGTGTTGAATGTGCATTCGGTATCATGTCAGGAAAATGGAGAATACTCTTAAAATCTATAGAAACATCTGTGCCAAATGCCAAACATATTGGGAAATGTGTCACTGTACTTCACAATGTGGTCATAGATTTAGAAGTGTCTGTTGATTCTTCTGTTATCGATTCTGAAGATGTAATTACTTTTTCCATTTTTTTTTCTACTGAGTGCGAATAGCTGTGCGAAACACCTACTGACATTACAGTGTTCATAGCCGCACGGCTATTCGCACTCAGTAGAAAATAAAATGGAAAAAATAAACATCCCTGCCAGGAATCAAACCCTGGTCCACTATGCTAACGGCCTGCAGCATAACCACTGAGCTATAAGACTTTCTGATTGTTTTCTAGTGAATAAAGGCATAGAAACCTACTGACATTACAGTGTTCATAGCCGCACGGCTATTCGCACTCAGTAGAAAGAAAAATGGAAAAAAATAAACATCCCTGCCAGGAATCGAACCCTGGTCCACTACGCTAATGGCCTGCAGCATAACCACTGAGCTATAAGACTTTCTGATTGTTTTCTAGTGAATAAAGGCATAGAAACCTGTTCATAAAAGCTCGGCTATTCGCACTCAGTTAAGTTCTACTGAGTGCGAATAGCCGTGTGGCTATTTGCACTCAACTGTGAATAGCCGTGCGGCTATTTGCACTCAACTCTGAATATCCACTGACCATTCTCATTCCACCCTTCCCCGTCTCTCTCCCCCCCCCCCTGTACCTGTGTGTGTGTCTCTCTCTGTCTCTCCCCATACTGTGCCTGTGTGTGTGTGTGTCTCTCTCCCCCCCTCCCCCCTGTACCTGTGTGTGTGTCTCTCTCTGTGTCTCTCCCCATGCTGTGCCTGTGTGTGTCTCTCTCTCTGCCTCTCCTCATGCTGTGCCTGTGTGTGTCTCTCTCTGTGTCTCTCCCCATACTGTGCCTGTGTTTGTCTCTCTCTGTGTCTCTCCCCATGCTGTGCCTGTGTGTGTCTCTCTCTGTGTATCTCCCCATGCTGTGCCTGTGTGTGTCTCTCTCTGTGTCTCTCCCCATGCTGTGCCTGTGTGTGTCTCTCTCTGTGTCTCTCCCCATGCTGTGCCTGTGTGTGTGTCTCTCCCCATGCTGTACCTGTGTGTGTGTGTCTCTCTCTGCCTTTCCTCATACTGTGCCTGTGTGTGTGTGTCTCTCTCTCTCTGTGTCTCTCCCCATGCTGTGCCTGTGTGTGTGTGTCTCTCCCCATGCTGTGCCTGTGTGTGTGTCTCTCTCTGTGTCTCTCCCCATGCTGTACCTGTGTGTGTGTCTCTCTCTGCCTTTCCTCATACTGTGCCTGTGTGTGTCTCTCTCTGTCTCTCCCCATGCTGTGCCTGTGTGTGTCTCTCTCTGTGTCTCTCCCCATGCTGTGCCTGTGTGTGTGTCTCTCTCTGTGTCTCTCCCCATGCTGTGCCTGTGTGTGTGTCTCTCCCCATGCTGTGCCTGTGTGTGTGTGTCTCTCCCCATGCTGTACCTGTGTGTGTGTCTCTCCCCATGCTGTACCTGTGTGTGTGTGTCTCTCTCTGTGTCTCTCCCCATGCTGTACCTGTGTGTGTGTGTGTGTGTGTGTCTCTCTCTGCCTTTCCTCATACTGTGCCTGTGTGTGTGTGTGTCTCTCTCTCTCTCTGCCTTTCCTCATACTGTGCCTGTGCCTCTCTCCCCCCCCCCCCCCATTGTGTGAGTGTGTTTGTGTCCCCCATTCTGGACCATACCTGCATGGGTGGGGGAAGCCATATTGAGCCCTGGCAGCAGACACCCCGGAAGTTCTCACTGACACTTCCGGGTCTCACTGCTAGGCTCCGCAGTTTAGTCCCGGCCCCTGCTCTCCTCCATGCATTGTCTGCTCTCTGCTGCCCCCCTGATCTGATGGTCAAAAGCGGAACAACCACAAAAACGGAACATTTTACAGCATGCAGGGCAGCCGGGCAGAGACTAAAACACCGGGACAGAGGTTAAAAAAACGGGACAGAGGTTAAAAAACGGGACAGAGGTTAAAAAAACGGGACTGTCCCGGCTAAACCGGGACACCATGTCACCCTAACTATGGGCGTCCCTGCAGCACAGCAACCTACTGTGACTCAGGGGTTTCTCCTAAGGGCCTGCGGGGTAAAGCTAGCCTATGCAGGCGGGTCACAGACCCCTGCACGCATACACCCTCCTCCTTTACCTTCCAGAACCCCTCTCTAGCGTGACCTCTCCCCCACGCTTCCCTTTCCTGTCCCTGTCATCCTAGCCTTCTGATTGGTTCTTCACATCAGGTGACTGCCCAGGATCTCATGGGAATTGTAGTTTCTCCACGGAGCCTCTCTGCCTAATCTGCACAGACACACAGCTCAGCTATTGCATCACACTGCCTGTCTCACTCTGCTAGGGCACACTGCAACACTGTTGCAAACACTCCACAAGCTTCTCACTGAACAGAGGCAGCACAACAGGACACACACTGAACACACATATGAGGTTCCTACCACATCCTTACATTTTATATATCTTTAGATATATACTAGCTGATATACCCAGCGTTGCCCAGGATTGCAGGGGCGGGGGGCGTGAAAGGCAGGGAGGGGGGGGGGGACGGGGGCGTGAAAGGCAGGGAGGGGGGGGGGACGGGGGCGTGAAAGGCAGGGAGGGGGGGGGGACGGGGGCGTGAAAGGCAGGGAGGGGGGGGGGGACGGGGGGCGTGAAAGGCAGGGAGGGGACGGGGGCGTGAAAGGCAGAGAGGGGACAGGGGCGTGAAAGGCAGGGAGGGGGGTAGGGGCATGAAAGGCAGGGAGGGGGGTAGGGGCATGAAAGGCAGGGAGGGGGGTGGGGGCGTGAAAGGCAGGGAGGGGGGTGGGGGGCGTGAAAGGCAGGGAGGGGGGTGGGGGCGTGAAAGGCAGGGTGGGGGCGTGAAAGGCAGGGAGGGGGGTGGAAAGGCAGGGAGTGGGCTTGAAAGGCAGGGAGGGGGTGGGGGCGTGAAAGGCAGGGAGGGGGGCGTGAAAGGCAGGGAGGGGGGCGTGAAAGGCAGGGAGGGGGGCGAGAAAGGCAGGGTGGTGGCGTGAAAGGCAGGGAGGGGACGTGAAAGGCAGGGAGGGGACGGGGGGCGTGAAAGGCAGGGAGGGGGCGTGAAAGGCAGGGAGGGGGCGTGAAAGGCAGGGAGGGGATGGGGGGCGTGAAGGCAGGGAGGGGGGTGGGGGCGTGAAAGGCAGGGAGGGGGGTGGAAAGGCAGGGGAGGGGGCGTGAAAGGCAGGGAGGGGGTGGGGGCGTGAAAGGCAGGGAGGGGGGCGTGAAAGGCAGGGAGGGGGGCGTGAAAGGCAGGGAGGGGGGCGTGAAAGGCAGGGAGGGGGGCGAGAAAGGCAGGGTGGTGGCGTGAAAGGCAGGGTGGTGGCGTGAAAGGCAGGGAGGGGACGTGAAAGGCAGGGAGGGGACGGGGGCGTGAAAGGCAGGGAGGGGGCGTGAAAGGCAGGGAGGGGCGTGAAAAGCAGGGGGGGCGTAAAAGGCAAGAAGGGGCTGTGAAAGGCAGGGGGGCGTGAAAGGCAGGTGCGGCGTGAAAGGCAGAGGGGGCATGAAAGGCCGGGGAGGTGTGAAAGGCAGGGGGGTGAAAGGCAGGGAGGGGGGTGGGGGCGTGAAAGGCAGGGAGGGGGGTGTGAAAGGCAGGGAGGGGGGCCGTGAAAGGCAGGGAGGGGGCATGAAAGGCAGGGAGGGGGGGGCGTGAAAGGCAGGGAGGGGGGGCGTGAAAGGCAGGGAGGGGGGGGCGTGAAAGGCATGGAGGGGGGGGCGTTAAAGGCAGGGAGGGGGGGGCGTGAAAGGCAGGGAGGGGGTTGGGGGCGTGAAAGGCAGGGGGGGGGTGAAAGGCAGGAAAGGGGGTGGGGGCGTGGAAGGCAGGGAGGGGGTTGGGGGCGTGAAAGGCAGGGAGGGGGCGTGAAATGCAGGGATTGGGGGCGTGAAAGGCAGGGAGGGGGGTGAAAGGCAGGGAGCGGGTGGGGGGCGTGGAAGGCAGGGAGGGGAGTGGGGGCGTGAAAGGCAGGGAGGGGACGGGGGCGTGAAAGGCAGGGAGGGGACGGGGGCGTGAAAGGCAGGGAGGGACGGGGGCGTGAAAGTCAGGGAGGGGACGGGGGCGTGAACAGCAGGGAGGGGACGGGGGCGTGAAAGTCAGGGAGGGACGGGGGCATGAACGGCAGGGAGGGGACGGGGGCGTGAAAGGCAGGGAGGGGACGGGGGGCGTGAAAGGCAGGGAGGGGGGTGGGAAGGCAGGGAGGGGGCGTGAAAGGTAGGGAGGGGGTGGGGGCGTGAAAGGCAGGGAGGGGGGGCGTGAAAGGCAGGGAGGGGGGCGAGAAAGGCAGGGGTGGTGGCGTGAAAGGCAGGGGTGGTGGCGTGAAAGGCAGGGTGGGTGGCGTGAAAGGCAGGGAGGGGACGTGAAAGGCAGGGAGGGGACGGGGGGCGTGAAAGGCAGGGAGGGGGCGTGAAGGCAGGGAGGGGGCGTGAAAAGCAGGGGGGGCGTAAAAGGCAAGAAGGGGCTGTGAAAGGCAAGGGGGTGTGAAAGGCAGGGGGGCGTGAAAGGCAGGGGGGGGGCATGAAAGGCCGGAGAGGTGTGAAAGGCAGGGGGTGGGCCGTGAAAGGCAGGGGTGCGTGAAAGGCAGGGGGGTGAAAGGCAGGGAGGGGGGTGGGGGCGTGAAAGGCAGGGAGGGGGGGCGTGAAAGGCAGGGAGGGGGGGCGTGAAAGGCAGGGAGGGGTGTGAAAGGCAGGGAGGGGGGCGTGAAAGGCAGGGGAGGGGGGGGCGTGAAAGGCAGGGAGGGGGGCGTGAAAGGCAGGGAGGGGGGCGTGAAAGGCATGGAGGGGGGGGCGTTAAAGGCAGGGAGGGGGGGGCGTGAAAGGCAGGGAGGGGGTTGGGGGCGTGAAAGGCAGGGAGGGGGGGGTGAAAGGCAGGGAGGGGGTGGGGCGTGGAAGGCAGGGAGGGGGTTGGGGGCGTGAAAGGCAGGGAGGGGGGTGGAAAGGCAGGGATGGGGGTGGGGCGTGAAAGGCAGGGAGGGGGGCGTGAAAGGCAGGGATTGGGGCGTGAAAGGCAGGGAGGGGGGTGGAAAGGCAGGGAGCGGGTGGGGGCGTGGAAGGCAGGGAGGGGAGTGGGGGGCGTGAAAGGCAGGGAGAGGACAGGGGCGTGAAAGGCAGGGAGGGGACGGGGGCGTGAAAGGCAGGGAGGGGACGGGGGCGTGAAAGGCAGGGAGGGGACGGGGGCGTGAAAGTCAGGGAGGGGACGGGGGCGTGAACGGCAGGGAGGGGACGGGGGCGTGAAAGTCAGGGAGGGGACGGGGGCATGAACGGCAGGGAGGGGACAGGGGGCGTGAAAGGCAGGGAGGGGACGGGGGGCGTGAAAGGCAGGGGGGGCTCAAAGGCAGGGGGGGGGCGTCAAAGGCAGGGGGGGGCCGTCAAAGGCAGGGGGGGATGTCAAAGGCAGGGGGGGATGTCAAAGGCAGGGGGGCATCAAAGGCAGGGCTGGGAGAGCGTGAGAGAGAGAGAGAGACAGAGACACAGGGGCCTATTTAGTAAGCGTCGATAAGGCTGCGTCTATAGTATTTCAGACGGAGGGAAGGCACACACGCTGCAATACACTTGCTGAAGCCTGAGCTTTTTTATGGCTTTGCAGGGTATGCAGCGGGTGCGATTGGGGGCGTAGCAATAAATATTTGGAGGCGTGGCAATAACGTTCCGGCGCGGACGTCACTTCCCTACCTCACATCCTGATCCACCGGCATTTTTTCAGATGCAGCATCTGAAGCACTGTGCAGACAAGAAGAAAAATGCACACAATGCGCACCAGAGATTAAAATATAGTAAATTATTTATTAATAAAACAAGAAATAACCGAGGGGGATCCAACCCACCTCAGTACTTTCTTCTCGTTGCTATTGCCACACTATACGTCCTGACGCCGGAAGGGAAGTTGGTACGCGACCAAGACGAGACACCGGATTTACAGTGGAACCACAACATACCACAGATTGCTGGAAGACCACACTGCGAGGGGCGCAGCCTATCGAGTTTCCCGGTCATCGTCCAAAGTCTGGAGCTGCGGAGTGACCACCGGATTACCACGGAGCCCGAGCCTGTCTCATACAATGCTTTTACCAAACGGATGTTTGTGAGTTTGCTATTTTTATCTTGTCCAGGAAATGAAATTGTTAAACCGAATTTACACATGGAGCGGGCGCTTTCTCTTCTTTTTTTTGTTTAGATATCTATCGAGGAGGTGGTGTTTCCCTGAAGAGAGCTGCCAGGGCTCCAGAGGACGCCCGAATTGGATCCTTTTATGATTGAGTTATAACATAGCTATTAGAGCTAGGTTTCTGGACTTTTATTGTGTTTAGGCATAGTGTTTATTATTATTTTATTACAGCTACTTTTTAGTAATTGCACTGTTATTAATTCTGACCACTAATTCTCACTGCCATTATAATCTCTCTCTAGCCACAACCAAATTGCTATATCAGCTATATTATTTATTGGTTATACCAGGGGAGCACAAACTTTTGCAGCTCGCCCCCCTGCCGGTGCTCGCGCCCCCCACCCTTACCTTGATGCGGCGTCATGTGACCTGCAGCGGCATTTGACGAGGGTGACGTCACATGACCCTGCGGCGTAATTTAACATACTGTGCTATGTCTATGCACACAAAATAAAATAAGATTGGTGGTGAGAAGCATCGATGAGCGGCGATACGGGACTTAGAAAAATGTTGGCCTTTTTCCTGCATTGGATTGATGCCGGGGATCTCAGGAGCTGATACCCATTAATACCAGCACCGGAGACCCCCGGCATGAAGCCGATGCAGGAAAAATGCATATACTGTACAGCCACTTCATTACCTTAGCGGCCATGGCGACGTGTGTGAGAAGCCACCGGAGCCAAGGTAAGTTAGGTTTGCAGAAGCCCTGCAGCTTCCCCGGCACTTAATTTAAGTGCCTTTGGGAAGCGCGCGGGGCCTCTGTAAACCCAGTGCCCCCCGCATTCAGTCTCGCGCGCCCCTGGGGGTTGTGCCCCCCAGTTTGCGCACAGCTGACTTAAATACCAATTGTATTTCAAAAGCGAGAAGTATCAAAACTATGAAAGCACCTCGCAGGTTATGAACAGAAAACAAGGGGAGTTTAGTGAATGGACCTTCCCCAAATGGTAATTTCTCCTGTGGGAGAACACGGTGCCTTACGTGTAAACATCGTAAGAAAGGGGATACGGTTACCTCCCACTCAAATGGAGAGTCATATCCAGTAGTAGGACATATAGACTGTTTGTCTACACATATAGTATATCTGCTCACCTGTCCATGCGGTCTCCAGTATGTTGGGCGGACAGCACATACATGACGTACTGTACACGCTTCCTAATCTTTCAAGACATTAATCCCAAATAGATCATAAGGATTCGGGTTCTTTATCTCTGATCGGCTTTGAAGCTATTCCGTCTTATCTATTAAGTGCTGTGATAGGTTCAAAAGATTGAGCCTTAGGGAAACATATTGGATTTATGTCAGGGGAACATTCAATCCAAAAGGTTTGAATGAATGCATTGCCATTAGTGCAGTTGTTTGAATTTGGGTTAGGAACAGTGGTCTGGGGGTGAATGATTTATTAAATTTCCTCTGGAACTAGTTCGCAAATAGGACCCTTGGTAGGAATTTATATATACACTATATCTTCATCACATTCATAGTAATGACATTAAAGACACATTTATTCACAGAATTAAGTAGTCACTGTGTTGGATTGGCAACAAATTATATCTATGGCGCTCTGCACTAGTAATATACCATATATATGATAAAAAATCAAATAAATTTATACAACCAGTGTCGTGGATATTCTCCCTTTGGTATTGATGCTCCACACGTGGTGGGTACACATGTAAGGAAAGAAAATCAAAACATAGTGTAATATAGTTAAACACACATATAAACATGCAACATGAGACAGACGCTGAGAACAACAGGTGACAAATTACAAACACATTTAATAAGGTATATGATTAAAAATACATACAAATACATAAAAACATATATAAGGATCTGGTAGGATACTCCAACTCAAGTGGGGGTTCCTGCTTACCAAACGTAAGATGGTATCAGGCAATGGATATTGTTAAAGAGTATCCCCTCTTGTGGATGGCCGCTGCTGTAGCAAACTCCTGGGCTCACACGTGGAGTCTCCGCCTCTGTGACATCCGCCTCTGTCCGCCGTGGACACGTGATGCTGGCGTGGAAGCTGACCGCTGTAGACACCTCCTGCCTTGCCGCTGAAAGCGCGCCAACCGGAGCAGATTCAAATGCGGATGGATATGCGCCAAAGATACAGCAGCCCGCAGGTAGCAGTTATTAATTCCAAGGGGGACAGTGTTCACCACTGAGTATGGGAGACCTCTCAGACCTCTCAGTAACACCCTACGCGTTTCGAAAGTAAGACTTTCTTCCTCAGGGGTAAATGTGATATGAAAAAGTTTATCACGAAAAAATATATATATTTTATATTTAATTAATTTTTTTTTGTAAATATTATTACACTGATTAGTCACTGTATTTATATTAATATAGTCTCACACATTATTCTATATTCACTTATTTTTATACACATTAATTCACATTATTATACATCCACACATCACTTCCCTTCTAGCATATGTCTCACTTATATACCATCACATATATTCTTATACACATTGGCACACCATAACATTTTAATACTTTAACCCACCACGGGGCACATTTCACCCCCTATTCACCTATTATAATAGCTAACCAACTTGGTTTACACTATGGCACATTCTGCTCATTATACTTCTTGCATAATTGTGGATTGGCCACATATACCATTATATATGTGGTCTCACAGCCTTATCCACTTCAAGTATTATCATGTTATATAGTGATAATGCTTTATTGTATCCTATGGTTCCAAAAATTATGTATGTACTAATAATGTACTTTTGTGTAATATATTAATTAATAACAGTTGTTTATTGTAATTTTTCATTTTGTCTTGTGTCTATGTTATGTTTGTGACGCTGAGAGTCCCAGCGCATCCATCTGCGCATGATCAAGTTCACAATGGTGTACTGCACCTTTAATACGGGACTACATATACCGGGACATACAGGGACTACTTTTTCATATCACATTTACCCCTGAAGAAGAAAGTCTTACTTTCGAAACGCGTAGGGTGTTACTGAGAGGTCTGAGAGGTCTCCCATACTCAGTGGTGAACACTGTCCCCCTTGGAATTAATAACTGCTACCTGCGGGCTGCTGTATCTTTGGCGCATATCCATCCGCATTTGAATCTGCTCCGGTTGGCGCGCTTTCAGCGGCAAGGCAGGAGGTGTCTACAGCGGTCAGCTTCCACGCCAGCATCACGTGTCCACGGCGGACAGAGGCGGATGTCACACAGGCGGAGACTCCACGTGTGAGCCCAGGAGTTTGCTACAGCAGCGGCCATCCACAAGAGGGAATACTCTTTAACAATATCCATTACCTGATACCATCTTACGTTTGGTAAGCAGGAACCCCCACTTGAGTTGGAGTATCCTACCAGATCCTTATATATGTTTTTATGTATTTTTATGTATTTTTAATCATATACCTTATTAAATGTGTTTGTAATTTGTCACCTGTTGTTCTCAGCGTCTGTCTCATGTTGCATGTTTATATGTGTGTTTAACTATATTACACTATGTTTTGATTTTCTTTCCTTACATGTGTACCCACCACGTGTGGAGCATCAATACCAAAGGGAGAATATCCACGACACTGGTTGTATAAATGTATTTGATTTTTTATCATATATATGGTATATTACTAGTGCAGAGCGCCATAGATATAATTTGTTGCCATACTCATCACCTGACTGGGGGTCAGGATTATATCTCAGGCTGCCTGCCTATTGGGATATAGCGCTACCTATTTGCTTTCCACACTGTGTGGGATTAGTTTAAGATTTATTTATTAGATAATTTATCACTATGTAACACACTTTAAATCACAAATAAATAGGTATCACATTATTGCAATGTATTGAGTTGTAAGATATTAATGTTATTTGTAACACACAGTAGATTAGAAACATCACAATAATTAAGTATTAAATGTAATATTTATTGATCACTATAGCACTATAATAATTTGTTGGCATGGTAATCTATAACAGGGGAGCGCAAACTTTTGAAGCTGCGTCCCCGTGCCTGTCCTCCCCCGGTCTTGTGCCCCCTCCCCTACCTGCCAGCTGCGTCAAGTGACACTCCGTGGTCGCGTGACGTCACATGACCCCGCGGTGTCATTTGATGCCGCGTTGCCATGGAGACGTGTCTGACATGTTACTGTTGCAGAGGCCTCACGTGATCCCCGGCATTTCATTTAAATGCCTTGGGGAGGAGCGCGGGACCTCTGCACCCGCCCGCGCCCCCCCAGACAAATCTCCCGCCCCCCATATTGCGCACCGCTAACCTATAACATTATGTAGCTATGTAGTTAGGTTCAAATTCTCTGGATTAGTCTAATTGGATTTCATTCATTCCAGGACTCTGACCATAATCATTGGGTTCAAATCAAGGACAGTTTCCATTGATAAATGTATAAATGTGTGGGGTCACTGAGTACTGAGCACTCATAGTTATCACAATTTAGCCAAATATGAGTGTGTTCAGTTTCTGCGCACACTATCTATCCTTATCAAATGTTGTCTTCCTTTTCAATTTTATTATGTATTTTTATCATGTATTTTGTTATTGTATGGTAATTAATTAGCATAACTATGTGTTGATATTACATCATCATTCCTCTATAAGTATATATATATATATATATATATATATATATATATATATATATATATATATATATATATGCAAATATAGCTGTATGCTCATCTGCATGTCTTAGGCAGGTCTGCAACCCTGCCTTTCCCCATTATCACCCAGCATACAGCACTTCCACTGCAGCAAGGGATTCTGGGAAATGACATGCAAATGAGCACACAGTGTAACTTTTTGCCTCAATAACCATTTTTAACATTGTGTGAGAGGAAGAGAAGCAGGCCAGCTCCACCCCCCAGCCCTCTCCCAGCCGGAGAAGGAAGAGAAGCAGCCCGGCAGGCCAGCCCCACCCCCCAGCCCTCTCCCAGCCGGAGAGGAAGAGAAGCAGCCCGGCAGGCCAGCCCCGCCCCCCAGCCTCACTCCCAGCCCTCTCCCAGCCGGAGAGGAAGAGAAGCAGCCCGGCAGGCCAGCCCCGCCCCCCAGCCTCACTCCCAGCCCTCTCCCAGCCGGAGAGGAAGAGAAGCAGCCCGGCAGGCCAGCCCCGCCCCCCAGCCTCACTCCCAGCCCTCTCCCAGCCCCGCCCCCCAGCCGGAGAGGAAGAGAAGCTGCCAGGCAGGCCAGCCCCGCCCCCCAGCCTCACTCCCAGCCCTCTCCCAGCTGGAGAGGAAGAGAAGCAGCCCGGCAGGCCAGCCCCACCCCCCAGCCCTCTCCCAGCCGGAGAGGAAGAGAAGCAGCCCGGCAGGCCAGCCCCCCCCCCCAGCCTCACTCCCAGCCCTCTCCCAGCTGGAGAGGAAGAGAAGCAGCCCGGCAGGCCAGCCCCCCCCCCCCCCCAGCCTCACTCCCAGCCCTCTCCCAGCCGGAGAGGAAGAGAAGCAGCCCGGCAGGCCAGCCCCCCCCCCCAGCCTCACTCCCAGCCCTCTCCCAGCCGGAGAGGAAGAGAAGCAGCCCGGCAGGCCAGCCCCGCCCCCCAGCCTCACTCCCAGCCCTCTCCCAGCCGGAGAGGAAGAGAAGCAGCCCGGCAGGCCAGCCCCGCCCCCCAGCCTCACTCCCAGCCCTCTCCCAGCCCCGCCCCCCAGCCGGAGAGGAAGAGAAGCTGCCAGGCAGGCCAGCCCCGCCCCCCAGCCTCACTCCCAGCCCTCTCCCAGCCGGAGAGGAAGCAGGCTGCCAGGCAGGCCAGCCCCGCCCCCCAGCCTCACTCCCAGCCCTCTCCCAGCCGGAGAGGAAGAGAAGCAGCCCGGCAGGCCAGCTCCGCCCCCAGCCTCAATCCGGTGCCTGCTCACAGCACATCCACCAGCACACTGCCGCTCCGGTCCCCGCTCCCCCTCCTGCCATGACCCCCCCCCCTGCTAAAACAGCCCCTCTTCCCCCCAGCTTCCAACCTCCCTCCCCCTGCAGTTTTGAGCCATGCTCCCCACTGCTGGCCTGCCCCCCCCCCCCTCCCGCTGCACAGCACATCCATCCCCCTCCTGTAGCCAATCCAGCGCCTTTGGGGTGGTGACTCCTGCGGCCTCTAGACCACGACCCCCTTTTACCCCCAAAGGACTTTAATAGGATCCAGGGGGACCTACCTCCCCTGGCCCCGTCCGCAGCACATGCCGACCCCGAGGCATGGAGCTCCCTCACCGCCCCGTGCCCGCGTTCTCTCTATACCCCTTTTAACCCCTTAAACCCATAACCATAACCTTAGTAACCTTAACTAGCCTGCATGAGCTCTAACCTGAGCTTCTGTAAGACTTGAACTGCCCCTATAGCACGCTTCCAGTTTGCCTATTCTCTGCCCTCTTCTCTGCCAACCTAGGTGCTCCTAACTCCCCTACCCCCGGTCCCTCTCCAGGCCCCCTCCTTTTATCTTTCTGCCCCTTCTTTCGTGGCTCCTCTAACACTGTTCTTCCTCCCCTCTTCTCCTCTCTGACCCCCCCTAACTACTGGGCATAGCTGCCTCATTCTTTTCTGGTGGCCCGCTGTCTTTCCCTACCCATCCCCTGACCCTCTGGCCTGCTAGACCCCCCCTCCGTTCCTTCTGCCATTTTCATTGTGACCGGCGCCAGGCTGGGCTTCTGCATGGGGCTTTCTTCTCCCTGATGACGCCTGTCGGTGCGCGCCCGCCTGCTGATGACGTCAGCCGCCCCAACCAAGATGGCATCTTTCTGTTTGGCTCCGGTAGATGACGACTTCTGGTTTCCGGCGGCCGCCATTTTGGATCGTCTGCTGCCTCGAGGAGGATGGAGCGCGCTCTCTCCTCCCGCCGTTTTACCTCTTCCTGGTTCTGCGCCTCACGCTGGATCTTGAAGAGCGCCATTTTGCCCGCCATCTTCTTTCACCTTCCAGGGCCGAAATCAAAGGTGAGTTTCCTTCTTTTCAGGAGCCGCCGTGAACTGTGCGGATTGAAGGGGGGGTGTTCGAAAATCGTCCGGGGGCTTCCAATGTTCCCTATTCACGGGGCATTACCGCTGCTATGCCTTTCCAGACGGGAAGACTCCATAATGCACAGGCAGGCATTTTTCGTGGGACTTAACTGGCTAACTTATAACTTTGTGTGAGCCATTATTATGGCTGTCATAGTCCTTCACCGCTTGCTCCCCTTGGACTTTGGTGAGCCCGCTCCATTCCGGCTCCAGTGTGTCTGCCTCGTCCGCTGCCCTTACCGGGGCACCCTTCAGGCCCAGTTTAGTTAGGAACTCTGGCCCATCTGCAGGTTCTTTCATCGTGATGGACTTCCCGTTCCGCGCCACCAGCAACCCAAACGGGAAGGTCCATCGGTACTGCACGTTTTGCTCGTGGAGAACCTTAGTAACCGGCAGCAGGCTGCGGCGTCTCATTAGGGTTACAGGGGACAAATCTTGAAAAATGAGCATTTTATTGTTTTCGAATTCGATGAAAGGCAGGGCCCTTGTGTGGCGTAAGACTGTCTCCCTTGTAGTGTAGAAATGCAGCCGGATAATAATGTCCCGCGGCTGTTCGTTGTGAATTGGTCAGGAGCGGAGGGCCCTATGGCAGCGGTCCATAGCTAGCGCCTCTTTGCTGCAGTCCGGCAGCAGGGATTCCAGCCAGCGGGCAGTATACTCTTCACAGTCTCCTACCTCCTCGGAGACCCCCCTTATTCTGATGTTATTCCGCCTGTCACGGTTCTCTGCATCTTCCTGCCACTCTCTTAATTTGTCTATTTCTCTCTGCAAGTCGCCTGTCTTCTTCTCCATTTTTTTCCCTGCTCTGATGGTGAGATCCATTTTAGTCTCCAGCTCATCCGTTCTGGTCCCCAGCTTCACCACGTCTCGCTTGACCTCCTTAATTTCGGCCTGCAGTAGCGATTTTAAATCATTATAGAGTCTTTCAAAATCACAGCGCCGTACTGGGAGAAGGGATTGACTGTTTATTCCTTCCTCATCCCCCTCTTGCTCCGTGTCGGTGTCTGGATTTGAAGCCGGCGCCATTTCTCCTGCTTGCTCCCTCGCGCCCGAGCCTCCAAATTATGCCCTGACATCGGCCAACTTTTGCTTTTTTTGACCCGCTGGCTTTTTCGGGGCCATCCTGATACGGTTATGCAGTGCTGTCTAGCGGTTTTATAAGTATTTTGTGGGTTTTGAGGGTATTTTTAATGCAATCTTTGTTGAGCGCGGGCCAGTGCTATGTACTTATGCTGCCATACCCTGGTCCATCGCCCATGCTCCTCGTCGCCGCCATCTTTATAGCATCCAAGATGCGACGTGGGCTCTATAAAGATGGCGGCGACACTGGCCTCCGATGCCCCAAACCGGGGCCTGTAACTCGGGAAGCAGGGGGTCTCTGAGGCAGAAATCAATGCGGTTCAGCTCAGAGGACCCCCTGCTCCCGCACACTATTAATAAAAATACATTAAAGCAGCTTCATTACCTTAGCGGCTAACCGCTAAGGCAATGAAGGGGTTAAGGCACAAAAACATGTTTATTGGGGCCAATTGCCCCCAATAAACATAGCAATATACAACACATCCCGCCGCCCCCTAACACATACAGTACAGTAATGGGCAAAATTACTATTATCCATATATGGATAATATTGCATTTGCCCATTTTAAATACATATAAATTACAATGAATAAAGTCAATATATATTACACTTACCTTTTACAGGCACCCACGATGAAGGCCGTCTTCATCCTCATCTTCATCCTGCCCATGCCCCCTCCGATGCTGCAAGACATACACAAGAATAAAAACAGCCAATGTAATGTCCCCTAACCCCTTAATCACCATAGCGGTTATTAACCGCTACAGTCATTAAGGGGATAAACCGCCGGTAATACCCTGCTAACCCCAAAAGGAAGCGGACCTGTGTCTTTGTCTGTGGGGTGGGGACTTCCTTTATGGTGGCCACCTTGCTAGCTAGTGGCCTTACTATCCCTCCCCCAACGGCATAGCCCAAGTACTTTGTAGTGGATTTACCCAGGGCACATTTTTTTGGGATTTGCAGTGAGCCCTGCTTCTCTTAAGGACGTTAGGACTGCCCTTAACCTTTTTATATGAGACTGCCAGTGTCTGCTATAGATGACAATGTCATCCAAGTAGGCCGCGGCATATGCCCTATGGGGTCGTAGTACCTTGTCCATTAACCTTTGGAACGTGGCTGGAGCCCCATGTAACCCAAATGGCATAGTGACGAATTGGTATAAACCGAGAGGGGAAGGCAGTTTTGCATTTGGATTCTTCCGCTAGAGGTATCTGCCAATATCCTTTCGTGAGATCTAGCGTGGAGATATACTCTGCTTTACCAAGCGAATCAAGCAATTCATCCACCCTAGGCATTGGATATGCATCAAATCTGGATACAGCATTTACCTTTCGCAGATCCATGCAAAACCTCACCTTCCCATCTGGTTTAGGGACCAACACGATAGAGCTACACCATTCGCTGTGGGACTAATCGATCACGCCCAATTCCAACATGTCTATTATCTCCCTCTCTACCAGGTCTTTTCGGCCCTCTGGCAATCAATAGGGACGGGACCGTACTTTTACGCCAGGTTCTGTCTCAATCCTATGGGACACTAAATCAGTCTGCCCTGGCAGCTCAGAAAAAACATCTGGGAACTGGTCACATACATCAAGTAGGTCTGACCTTTGTTCCGTTGTTAACTGCTCTCCCATGGGAACCTGATGGTCAGTGTACGTACTACCCTTTGGAAGCTTTGGACCCAAATCCGTCTCTCCTTCCCGAGGGTGAATGAACAGCGATCTCATCGTTTTCCAGGGTTTCAGGAGGTTCACGTGGTAGATTTGTTTACCCTTCCTGGACCCTGGTTTAGAGATCTCATAGTTCACCTCCCCGGTGTGGCGGAGAACTTGGAAAGGACCCTGCCACTTCGCAAGGAGTTTACTCTCTGATGTCGGTAGTAGTAGCATCACTTGGTCCCCAGGTTGGAAGACCATCAAGCGAGCATTTTGGTTGTACTGCCTCTCTTGACGTTCTTGAGCAGATTTGAGGTTTTCCTTCGCAAACCGACCTATCATGTCTATGTGGTTTCTAAGGTCTATGACATACTGAAGGGTATTCTTGGAGGGGGAGGGCTCCTCCTCCCAGGATTCCTTCAGTAGGTCGAGAATACCCCGAGGTTGGCGTCCATATAGGAGCTCAAATGGGGAGAAGCCTGTGGATGATTGGGGAACTTCTCGTACCGCAAACAACAGGAAAGGGAGAAGTTCATCCCAAACTCGCTTTTCAGTGTCCACAAACTTTCTAAGCATAGTTTTTAAAGTACGGTTAAACCTCTCTACCAATCCATCAGTCTGAGGATGGTAGACCGAGGTCCGGACGGATTTTGCCTCCAATAACTTCAGGACATCCTGCATTAACTTTGCCATGAAATTTGTTCCCTGGTCAGTTAACATTACTTGGGGAAGTCCTACCCTAGAAAACAGTTCTAACAGCCGGTGAGCAACCTGTTTAGCAGTGGCTGATCTCAGAGGGAAGGCCTCAGGATACCTGGTGGCATAATCAACAATAAATTTATGTCCCTTCGCAGAGGGTTCTAAAGGTCCGACCAGATCTACCCCAATTCTCTCGAATGGGACGGCTACCAAGGGCAGAGGAACCAAAGGAGCCGGCTTCTGTCCTTTTTGGCTAGTTAACTGGCATTCAGGACATGTCTCACATAGTTTCATGATGTCACCATGTATGCCTGGCCAGTAAAACCGGGACGAGATGCGGTCCGTGGTCTTATCTCTGCCCAAATGACCACCCCATGGGAGAGTATGGGCTAGGGTAAACACTGTTTTAATCAACCCTTTAGGGACTAGCATCTGTCGAATGACCTCCCCTGTTTGTGTAACCTTATTCACACGATATAGTATGTCATTCAACAGTTCAAAATGTGGAATCACTTTTACACCTTGTTCATCTATTATCTTGTTGTTGATCTGTACCACCTTCTCATATTGTCTAGCCAGAGCTGGGTCCTCCCTCTGCCTCTGACGGAAGTCAGGAAGATCCAGGTCTGGCAACACTCCCGTATCTATCTGTTCCCCACCTGGTCATCCCCGGCCATGACCTGCAGTCCTTTGGGCTGACTAATGTTACCAAAAGTCCCAGCCTTTCTTAACCAGTCCTCTTTTTCCGCACGTCTCTGTTTACGTGTCTTTGGGACATGGTGTCTACGGGGGAAAATCTCTGGGGAAAAAGGGAACAAGTCTCCGGGCTTCTCCGCTACCAGAGAAGTAGGCTCCGTAGGAGTAAGGGCCAACAATGTTTCGAGGTACAAGGGCCAGTCTCGGCCAAGTAGAACAGGAGCAGGTAGCCAGGGAGCAACTCCCACTAGTAGGCTAGCCTCTTGATCCTGGATACGCAGTGTAACGTTCGCCGTCGGGTATCTCTTTGTATCCCCATGGATACACTCGATATTCCAAGGAGAGTCATAAGATAGTCTATTGCTTGGAATTAGGCCCTCTAGGATCAGGGTTTTTCCAGAGCCCGAGTCCAGCATGGCGTTTACTTTTGTCCACTCCAGAGATGCTGGGACTAACCATGGATTGTGGTCCCCTCGGAGACAAGCTGTGGCAGGGGTTCTGCCATATGAACAGTCCATCTCCTGAGTCCGCAAACTCGGTCGTCCGTGGAAGCTCTCGACAGGGCTCGGTGTTTGGACCTCTCCGCTGTTGGATGGGGTCCTCCCTTCTGGTTGGTGGGGTTATCCTCTCCACCGGGTGGGTGACAGGAGTCCAGGTTCTCGGGGAATACTGTGGGTGGCGGCCTCCCTTGAGTGATCCAGTGGCCTCGGACCCAGGATGGGCTTCTCTGCGGGAGTTTGTACCAAACATAGGACCTATTCCAAATTTGATAACACTAAAAATGTATCATTCAATACAGAGGCTAGACACATACCACCAAGAGGGCGGGAAGTTGGTGATCTAGAAACTCCTGGAGAGAATAAAGAAATAAAAACTCACAGTACCGAGGACACAGTCAGTCACAAAAGGGAAGAGGCAAATAAACAAAATAGAGACCGGGAGGAAAACTGGCAGAGACACAAGTACTATTCCAAAGATTATCAGGAAAGCCATCATAGAGCCAAGCCACCCGCATACAACTACAGAGCTAGATCACCATTAGAACGTAGAGATAACAGGTATGAGAGAGAATGTAGCAGGGATAGGGATCGTAGATCACCTTATAAATATCATGGGTCAAATCGGGAATATAGAGAGAGACGTTATGAGAGAGAAGAGAGTCAAAGGAGACACTACCGGTCACCCCGTAAACATCATAGGGAACATAGCCAAGGAAGAGAACACAAATCCCCCCATAGGGAACAGAGGACCACATATAGAGAAAGACAGGATAGAGAACAGAGTCATGTGAGAGAGCAAAGATCACCCCGACCACACGCAGGGCATTTTTTAGAACAGGCCCAATCACTCAAAGCACCACCCCTAGTTACTCAGAATCGCTTCCTAGTGTTAGAAAACCAGAAAGAAAAAGAAACCCCAAACACAAAACTCAGAAAAAGGCCCTACGAGGAAAGCGGGGAGGAAGAAGGACACAGAAAAAGAGCAGCGATTTGAACAATATATTTAATCTGAGCAAAAAAGAATTAAATGTAGATGAATGTAACCTAATAAAAAAGGGGCTGAACTTCGCACCAGTTGCCAAGGCGAACAGTTTCAATCTGTATATAGACGCGCACAAATACATTAGACAGTTAACCCTTAAAAAATTCTTTATTTCAAAAGATGCACAAACAAGGGAGGTAGTGAACAATAATGCTAACGCGAATATAGAGATGGATGAGTTCAAGCATTCAAACCTAAAAAATAAATCCAAATTCTATCCAAGCTGGGCGAAAGGCCATAACTTAGAAGTCTTCCATCAGAAAATCCAGGAGGACTTTGATAGACTAACCTCTGGTGCTACTAAGATAACTAAGAACAATCTAACCTTGAAAGAAAAAATCGCATTGCAAAACTTAGAGAAAGAAAAGGCTATTACATTCAAACAAGCAGATAAAGGGGGGGGGGGGGTAGTCATTATGGACACGGAATACTACAAGGGTGAAGCAGAGAGGATACTGTCGGATGACATCACCTATGCACGTCTGAAGACTAATCCCCACAGAGAATTCTGTGTAGAATTCCAAACTCTGCTAGACAGGGGCAGCTCAACAGGAGTCCTGAATGAAAAAGAATATGATTATCTAAATGTGAAATTCCCGGTTATGCCAATATTCTAATTTCTGCCCAAAATCCATAAGGACATTAAAGCACCACCAGGTAGACCCATTATCTCTGGGATAGGCTCGCTCACGTCTCGACTGTCGGAGTACATAGATCTATTTCTGCAGCCATACGTTGCGGAGATGCGGTCCTATCTCAGAGACACCACGCAAATTCTAAATATATTAGAACAGATAGATTGGCAAGAAGGCTATAAAATGTGCACCTGCGATGTGACTTCATTATACACGTCCATAAAACATGATGATGGAATTAAAGCCATCGAACGGACGAGAATAAATGATGCCACCGTTCACATAGAACAAAGACGCTTTATTTTAGAAAGTATTAATTTTATTCTTAAACACAACCTTTTAAATTTTGATGGAACATATTTTTTACAAAAGTGCGGAACAGCCATGGGTACAAAATTCGCACCGAGTTATGCCAACTTGTTCATGGACAGTTGGGAGACCGATACCATCTGGTCGGAACATGAATTCAGTGCGGATCTTGTGCTATGGCGGAGATACATCGATGATGTGTTTTTTATCTGGAGAGGCAACAATGAAACCTTAAATCACTTTCTGAATTACATTAACAATAATGAGAGGTAACCTAGCTTTCACAACATGCATAGGGAATAATTCGGTAGACTTTTTAGATCTAACAATTTACATAGAAGATAATAGACTGAAGACTAAAACTTTCTTCAAAACAGTTGACTGCAATAATTACCTTCTTAACACTAGCTGCCACCATAAGAAATGGCTGAAAAACATACCCCCAGGACTGTTTCGCAGAATCAGGAGAAACTGTAGTGATGATCATGTTTATAGGGAACAATCCAATATTCTGAAGAACCGATTCATTGCAAAGAATTATGATAATGAAAAAATGGATACAGCAATAATAGATGTAGGGAAGCTTAAACGCAGCGATATTTTAAAAACCAATCCACCAAAACCTAGAGAGGAGTTTAATATTGCTTTCCTAACACAATATAGCCAAGATGCAGGGAGCATACAAAAGATCCTGAATAAACACTGGCATCTGCTACAGGGAGACCCCACCTTGAAAGAATACCTCCCAGAGAAACCCAAGGTTATCTATAAGAGGGCGGATAATATTAAAAGGAGGTTAGCACCAAGCCTCTTCCGGCCAGAAAGTAGGACAACAGGCCAGGACTTAAATTGGTTACAGAAAGTAAAAGGTTTCCACAGATGTAACACCTGTAAAGCCTGCAAACAGGGAACAAAAGAGAAAATTCAGTTTAGCTCTAAAGCAACAGGAGAACAGTTCAAAATTTCAAATTTCATCAACTGTAAATCTGAATTCGTAGTCTATCTACTAAATTGCCCCTGTGGACTCCAGTATGTAGGGCGTACCAGCCGACCATTATGGGTACGCATTCTGGAGCACCTAGGGAACATTAGGCGGAAACTTATGACACATAGTGTATCAAAACATTTTGCACTACACCACCAAGGAGATCCATCTGGCCTTGAATTTAGGGGCATTGAGGTAGTCCCACCACATTGGATGGGTGGAGACAGACTGACAACTTTATCAAGAAAAGAAACTTTTTGGATTTATAAATTGAAAAGCTTGGCCCCCATAGGCCTCAATGTAGAGATAGACATTGCAGCTTTCCTTTAAACACACACTGATCCGTTTTCAATCCCCAAATCCCATTTTTTTCCCCTACAATTTTGAATAGGAGTTCACGTCTTAAATATGAATCCACCACGAACCAGTCCTTGAAGACCAAATTGACGCATACCACCGTGGCAACTAATGAACAATATCATTTTTATAAATTGTATTGAAATAATATCTATTTTTGTCCAACTAGTTATTAATGTTCGAGTTCCCTAAAATCTATATTTTTTAGTTTTTCTAGTTATTTTAGAATTGTTTTATATTTGTCTAAATGTGTATAAATTTGGGTGGCTACAGTGCCCACAGTCCTACAGCATCCTGTTACTAACATTAGTCACCATTAGGGAATAACTATGTCTTTGTAATTTCCAAACTAAGCCAAATTATGGCACCATTGTACAAGATCACCTTTACAAACTGTATTGAAGTTTAATCTATTTTTGTCCAAACAGCTATTAATGTTCAAGTTCCCTAAAAATCTGTAATATTTTTTAGAATTTTTTAGATCTCTAATATATTTGGGTTATTACACTGCCCACATCCCAATAGCATTCTGTTACTAACATGAGTCACCATGAGAGAAGAACTATGTCTATGTAGTTTCCAAACTCAGCCACATGATGGCACCATTGTACAACAAATGGAGAAAAGTTCACTGACAGCATAATGGTTTAAGTGATACAGCTCTCTGGCATAGAACCACTATTATAGGCTGTGTGAGCCCGCAAAGGTCCATAGGCTTAAGATTATTGATGATACTCACCACAATATAATGTTTCACACTGCGAATTGATGTTTGTTTTTTAAAACGTTTTTTAAACATTTTAAAATATTTATTAAAACAATGTTTGATTTTAATATATTGACACTAGAGAAATGTTTACAATAACAAGTATATTGTCCCTGTATCCAAGGGCTATGATCGGTTCGATTTACATTGACATTACATTAGTCTATTGGAAGTGGACAACTTTTAATGAAAGCCAGGTGTTTTACTAATTAATTAAATCGGGGCGCCTATATAGACTGCACACAATGAGCATCCGGCAGGAACCTGACGAAGCTTACTGCGAAACGCGTTGTTCCCTGCCGGAGCTCATTGAGAGAGGGACCCAGCCGACCGCAGGACATCCGGTATAGATCCTCTCTTCCGGTTCCACTGCCGGACGCGCCAGTGAGAGCAACAACGGAGGAGGAGATCTTGCGGGATCAAACCACGCGGCCGACGCTGGGCAAAAGAAGTTACAATTCAGTGTGAGTGTGCTTTTTGTTTTTTTGTTTATTCACCTTGCTATATTTATATTGTTATATGCTTTTTCAACGTGTATGCTTGTTTATGCTCATGTCTCAAACTGTTACCAAATAAAGACCTGTTATATTGCTAACCCTGGTTTGCACACATTTTCTTGGTCTTTTGGGCAACGGGGAGAGGAGACACTCACACACTATACCTATTGGGGGATATTTTGCTGAGACGACTTCACACCACCTATACAGGCTGACATCACCCTCTGAGGGCAAGAACTCACATTAGGCCGTGTGAGTTTTATGTTTATTGGGACTCCACCATAGGAGTCTGCATTTACCCAATACAGTCTGCGTTGAGGGCGAAGTCTCACACAAGCCCGTGTGAGTCACTGAAACTATATGTTTATGTTTCATTTATTGTTTATTTAGTGGAATTCCACCATCACCCCTTCCTCCATTCCCCCCCATCCCCCCCCATCCCCCACATATGTGACACTAATACTGTGTTTTATTCCATTTTTATTCAACTTCATCCTGTTCCATCAACATCGTGAGGTCCATGAGTTTTGCGCTGACCGTCTTCACACTCCCATTGCCACGTTAAGAAGGACACGGGGTTCCCTTCTTCAAGGTCAAGCAGCAACCAAAAATCATCAAAAGGGCCAGTATATATTTTTATACTCTTTTACACCACAAAACACAATTTTTTATTTTTCTACATATTTTAATATATCAAAGGTGTTGTAGCATTTTTTAGCCACACATTCCAGGGAGCGCCCCAGTTCAAACAACCACTGAGCCTTTTCTAATCCCATCCTGGTGGCAGCACCCCAAAAAGCTCCTAATATGGAAGAAGAAACCATAGAGATGGAAAACCCAGTCGAAATTAAAGAGAGTGTTTTTACAAAAAGAATTTTCAGAAGTAACAACATAGAGAACAAAATGAGAGAAATTGAGTCAGCGGAGATGGGAGATGTAGAAACAATAAATAACGAGTTTGACAAACTTGAGAATTTACTTAAGAAAGAGACCAAAAAGGTCTGGGATAAAGTCTATTTAGAGAAATACTTAGACATCAAACGTATACCTAGGGGTTTACGATTTGATAAAAAATCCTCCTTTGAATTAGCAGACATAGAATATAATGTCCAATGGGAAGAAACTATGGATGCGTGTTCATTCAGTCTAATGAAACTAATCATTAAACATCATACAAAGACCTTGATAGAAATTGATCGAGAAGTTACTTTAATTCAGAAGAGATTAGAAATTTCCACAGACAACCCCACCTTCCTAAATAGAGACCAAAAACTAGCTGATGAAATAGATGCTATAGAAAGAAATCTGATAGAGTCTAAAAATAAGAAATTTAGACGAGATGAGGAAGACTACTTAGTAGGGTCCAACCCCAAATGGCAAAGGGTCACACTAGTCCCACCTACCACCCCAAAGGATAGGAAAATGTTTGAATATAGGAGTAGAGAAGATAGCAACAAAACTTTAAGAACCAACATATCGAGCTATCCAACCAAAATAGACAAACATAGGACCTATTCCAAATTTGATAACACTAAAAATGTATCATTCAATACAGAGGCTAGACACATACCACCAAGAGGGCGGGAAGTTGGTGATCTAGAAACTCCTGGAGAGAATAAAGAAATAAAAACTCACAGTACCGAGGACGCAGTCAGTCACAAAAGGGAAGAGGCAAATAAACAAGATAGAGACCGGGAGGAAAACTGGCAGAGACACAAGTACTATTCCAAAGATTATCAGGAAAGCCATCATAGAGCCAAGCCACCCGCATACAACTACAGAGCTAGATCACCACTAGAACGTAGAGATAACAGGTATGAGAGAGAACGTAGCAGGGATAGGGATCGTAGATCACCTTATAAATATCATGGGTCAAATCGGGAATATAGAGAGAGACGTTATGAGAGAGAAGAGAGTCAAAGGAGACACTACCGGTCACCCCGTAAACATCATAGGGAACATAGCCAAGGAAGAGAACACAAATCCCCCCATAGGGAACAGAGGACCACATATAGAGAAAGACAGGATAGAGAACAGAGTCATGTGAGAGAGCAAAGATCACCCCGACCACACGCAGGGCATTTTTTAGAACAGGCCCAATCACTCAAAGCACCACCCCTAGTTACTCAGAATCACTTCCTAGTGTCAGAAAACCAGAAAGAAAAAGAAACCCCAAACACAAAACTCAGAAAAAGGCCCCACGAGGAAAGCGGGGAGGAAGAAGGACACAGAAAAAGAGCAGCGATTTGAACAATATATTTAATCTGAGCAAAAAAGAATTAAATGTAGATGAATGTAACCTAATAAAAAAGGGGCTGAACTTCGCACCAGTTGCCAAGGCGAACAGTTTCAATCTGTATATAGACGCGCACAAATACATTAGACAGTTAACCCTTAAAAAATTCTTTATTTCAAAAGATGCACAAACAAGGGAGGTAGTGAACAATAATGCTAACGCGAATATAGAGATGGATGAGTTCAAGCATTCAAACCTAAAAAATAAATCCAAATTCTATCCAAGCTGGGCGAAAGGACATAACTTAGAAGTCTTCCATCAGAAAATCCAGGAGGACTTTGATAGACTAACCTCTGGTGCTACTAAGATAACTAAGAACAATCTAACCTTGAAAGAAAAAATCGCATTGCAAAACTTAGAGAAAGAAAAGGCTATTACATTCAAACAAGCAGATAAAGGGGGGGGTGGGTAGTCATTATGGACACGGAATACTACAAGGGTGAAGCAGAGAGGATACTGTCGGATGACATCACCTATGCACGTCTGAAGACTAATCCCCACAGAGAATTCTGTGTAGAATTCCAAACTCTGCTAGACAGGGGCAGCTCAACAGGAGTCCTGAATGAAAAAGAATATGATTATCTAAATGGGAAATTCCCGGTTATGCCAATATTCTATTTTCTGCCCAAAATCCATAAGGACATTAAAGCACCACCAGGTAGACCCATTATCTCTGGGATAGGCTCGCTCACGTCTCGACTGTCGGAGTACATAGATCTATTTCTGCAGCCATACGTTGCGGAGATGCGGTCCTATCTCAGAGACACCACGCAAATTCTAAATATATTAGAACAGATAGATTGGCAAGAAGGCTATAAAATGTGCACCTGCGATGTGACTTCATTATACACGTCCATAAAACATGATGATGGAATTAAAGCCATCGAACGGACGCTAATAAATGATGCCACCGTTCACATAGAACAAAGACGCTTTATTTTAGAAAGTATTAATTTTATTCTTAAACACAACCTTTTTAATTTTGATGGAACATATTTTTTACAAAAGTGCGGAACAGCCATGGGTACAAAATTCGCACCGAGTTATGCCAACTTGTTCATGGACAGTTGGGAGACCGATACCATCTGGTCGGAACATGAATTCAGTGCGGATCTTGTGCTATGGCGGAGATACATCGATGATGTGTTTTTTATCTGGAGAGGCAACAATGAAACCTTAAATCACTTTCTGAATTACATTAACAATAATGAGAGGTAACCTAGCTTTCACAACATGCATAGGGAATAATTCGGTAGACTTTTTAGATCTAACAATTTACATAGAAGATAATAGACTGAAGACTAAAACTTTCTTCAAAACAGTTGACTGCAATAATTACCTGCTTAACACTAGCTGCCACCATAAGAAATGGCTGAAAAACATACCCCCAGGACAGTTTCGCAGAATCAGGAGAAACTTTAGCGATGATCATGTTTATAGGGAACAATCCAATATTCTGAAGAACCGATTCATTGCAAAGAATTATGATAATGAAAAAATGGATACAGCAATAATAGATGTAGGGAAGCTTAAACGCAGCAACATTTTAAAAACCAATCCACCAAAACCTAGAGAGGAGTTTAATATTGCTTTCCTAACACAATATAGCCAAGATGCAGGGAGCATACAAAAGATCCTGAATAAACACTGGCATCTGCTACAGGGAGACCCCACCTTGAAAGAATACCTCCCAGAGAAACCCAAGGTTATCTATAAGAGGGCGGATAATATTAAAAGGAGGTTAGCACCAAGCCTCTTCCGGCCAGAAAGTAGGACAACAGGCCAGGACTTAAATTGGTTACAGAAAGTAAAAGGTTTCCACAGATGTAACACCTGTAAAGCCTGCAAACAGGGAACAAAAGAGAAAATTCAGTTTAGCTCTAAAGCAACAGGAGAACAGTTCAAAATTTCAAATTTCATCAACTGTAAATCTGAATTCGTAGTCTATCTACTAAATTGCCCCTGTGGACTCCAGTATGTAGGGCGTACCAGCCGACCATTACGGGTGCGCATTCTGGAGCACCTAGGGAACATTAGGCGGAAACTTATGACACATAGTGTATCAAAACATTTTGCACTACACCACCAAGGAGATCCATCTGGCCTTGAATTTAGGGGCATTGAGGTAGTCCCACCACATTGGAGGGGTGGAGACAGACTGACAACTTTATCAAGAAAAGAAACTTTTTGGATTTATAAATTGAAAAGCTTGGCCCCCATAGGCCTCAATGTAGAGATAGACATTGCAGCCTTCCTTTAAACACACACTGATCCGTTTTCAATCCCCAAATCCCATTTTTTCCCCTACAATTTTGAATAGGAGTTCACGTCTTAAATATGAATCCACCACGAACCAGTCCTTGAAGACCAAATTGACGCATACCACCGTGGCAACTAATGAACAATATAATTTTTATAAATTATATTGAAATAATACCTATTTTTGTCCAACTAGTTATTAATGTTCGAGTTCCCTAAAATCTATATTTTTTAGTTTTTCTAGTTATTTTAGAATTGTTTTATATTTGTCTAAATGTGTATAAATTTGGGTGGCTACAGTGCCCACAGTCCTACAGCATTCTGTTACTAACATTAGTCACCATTAGGGAATAACTATGTCTTTGTAATTTCCAAACTAAGCCAAATTATGGCACCATTATACAAGATCACCTTTACAAACTGTATTGAAGTTTAATCTATTTTTGTCCAAACAGCTATTAATGTTCAAGTTCCCTAAAAATCTGTAATATTTTTTAGAATTTTTTAGATCTCTAATATATTTGGGTTATTACACTGCCCACATCCCAATAGCATTCTGTTACTAACATGAGTCACCATGAGAGAAGAACTATGTCTATGTAGTTTCCAAACTCAGCCACATGATGGCACCATTGTACAACAAATGGAGAAAAGTTCACTGACAGCATAATGGTTTAAGACCATTACAGCTCTCTGGCATAGAACCACTATTATAGGCTGTGTGAGCCCGCAAAGGTCCATAGGCTTAAGATTATTGATGATACTCACCACAATATAATGTTTCACACTGCGAATTGATGTTTGTTTTTTAAAACGTTTTTTAAACATTTTAAAATATTTATTAAAACAATGTTTGATTTTAATATATTGACACTAGAGAAATGTTTACAATAACAAGTATATTGTCCCTGTATCCAAGGGCTATGATCGGTTCGATTTACATTGACATTACATTAGTCTATTGGAAGTGGACAACTTTTAATGAAAGCCAGGTGTTTTACTAATTAATTAAATCGGGGCGCCTATATAGACTGCACACAATGAGCATCCGGCAGGAACCTGACGAAGCTTACTGCGAAACGCGTTGTTCCCTGCCGGAGCTCATTGAGAGAGGGACCCAGCCGACCGCAGGACATCCGGTATAGATCCTCTCTTCCGGTTCCACTGCCGGACGCGCCAGTGAGAGCAACAACGGAGGAGGAGATCTTGCGGGATCAAACCACGCGGCCGACGCTGGGCAAAAGAAGTTACAATTCAGTGTGAGTGTGCTTTTTGTTTTTTTGTTTATTCACCTTGCTATATTTATATTGTTATATGCTTTTTCAACGTGTATGCTTGTTTATGCTCATGTCTCAAACTGTTACCAAATAAAGACCTGTTATATTGCTAACCCTGGTTTGCACACATTTTCTTGGTCTTTTGGGCAACGGGGAGAGGAGACACTCACACACTATACCTATTGGGGGATATTTTGCTGAGACGACTTCACACCACCTATACAGGCTGACATCACCCTCTGAGGGCAAGAACTCACATTAGGCCGTGTGAGTTTTATGTTTATTGGGACTCCACCATAGGAGTCTGCATTTACCCACTACAGTCTGCGTTGAGGGCGAAGTCTCACACAAGCCCGTGTGAGTCACTGAAACTATATGTTTATGTTTCATTTATTGTTTATTTAGTGGAATTCCACCATCACCCCTTCCTCCATTCCCCCCCACCCCCCCCCCATCCCCCCTCATCCCCCACATATGTGACACTAATACTGTGTTTTATTCCATTTTTATTCAACTTCATCCTGTTCCATCAACATCGTGAGGTCCATGAGTTTTGCGCTGACCGTCTTCACACTTCCATTGCCACGTTAAGAAGGACACGGGGTTCCCTTCTTCAAGGTCAAGCAGCAACCAAAAATCATCAAAAGGGCCAGTATATATTTTTATACTCTTTTACACCACAAAACACAATTTTTTATTTTTCTACATATTTTAATATATCAAAGGTGTTGTAGCATTTTTTGAGCCACACATTCCAGGGAGCGCCCCAGTTCAAACAACCACTGCTCCTGCCTCTAGTATCACCGGAAGCAACTGGTGTTTGCACCGGCCGTTCCCAGCTATCCTGTTGGGTGTCATCGCCCAGGAAGTTTTCCACCAAGCGGACCGCTGAATCCAGGGAAAATGCAGCGTGTCTTTTTACCCAGGAGCGGGAGGAGGGGGGGCAGTATCTGTATGAACTGCTCGAGCACAAACTGTTCAAGGATCTCTGCCTTGTCATGTTTTCCCGGTTGTATCCACCTGGTACATAAGTCTACTAAGCGGTGGGCTACAACCCGGGGTCTGTCTCGGTTTGTATATTTGACTGTCCGGAACCACTGTCGGTAGGTCTCTGGGGTGAGGCCTAGGCGATCCAGAATAAGTGCCTTTAGTTTCTGGTAGTCCATGGCCTCGTCTGCTGGAAGAGCCTGGTAGGCCTGAGCTTCCCCTATGAGGAGTGGAGCCAGAGTCGTTACCCAGCGATCAACTGACCAGCCGTGTGCCGTGGCTACCCTTTCAAAAGTGAGGAGAAATGCCTCTGGGTCTTCGTTTGGCTTCATTTTAGGCAGCATCACCGGTGGGTTATTTGGAATCCCTGGTCTGCCTGCAGTTGGAGTAGCTTTTCCTCTCGCCGGGCCTGTTGCTCATATTGCTGGGCTTGTCGCTCAGCTTGCTGGGCTTGTCGCTCATCTTGCTGGGCTTGTCGCTCTGCTTGCTTCTCTGCTAGCTGGAGCTGTTGCTCAAGGAACTGAGAAAAAAAATTCTCCATTTTTTTTTTGTGTGACCCTTCAGATACAGGGGCCGTCCGACGTCCCACTTCTGACACCACCTGTGGCAGGACGGCCTGTAGCCGAGGTCAGGGAACAGTCCACACGTATAGTTTCAGGATAAATAAAATAAAAACGTTCAGTGGCTTTATTTCTCCACAGTAACATAACATGCGGGTACACTGTCCCTTTCCACTGTCCACTTTGGGATAAAAACTGACTAATAACACAGCAGACCTATCTAGCAGGCTGGCTGGCTAAACCAGAACCAAACCATAAGGGTACTTTAAGCAGTCAGTAAACAAATGAATAATCCTTACTTTAGTTGAAGTAGTCTTTGGTGAAATCCCTCTGGCTAAGGGCTCACGCAGCAGTGTGCTTCTCTCTCTCTTTCTCTCTGGCAGCTACTGCCAGTCACATGATCCTTTATCTACCTTGCTGGCTCTCAGGTGTCAGCTAAAGAGTTCTGATTTCCTAACTTCCACCTGAGTTAACCCTTATGAGTGCTGGATGAAGCACTCAGACATATGTCTCCCAGGCATAACTGATAGGAGTTGACTTCACTCTGTCACACGAGGAATACGAGGTTCACTCTCTTTTGGATTCTCGCCTATCCAGGGGTCAGCTCCAGTTCTTGGTGCAGTGGAAGGGCTTTGGCCCTGAAGAGAGATCCTGGGTTCCTTCAAAGGGCATTCATGCCCCGGCTCTTCTTAAGTCCTTCAGGAAAAAGTTTCCAGAGAAACCATTCTTGGACCGTCCTGAGGCCGTTCCTGAAGAGGGGGGTACTGTCAGGAATCGGCGTTCTCCACGCTCCTCACACAGAGCACTCCCTCCCCGCAGGGAGCCCCATGACACACAAAACAATCCTGCCTCACCGGCCTCCACGGCTCCCTGCCCCTGCCGCGGGATCACTCCCCTCGGCGATTCCTCTGTACAGCGCCGCGCGCGTCCACGCCCTCCTGCACGCACACCTGCACCATCCACTGGCTCGGTTCACGCGCGTACACGAGTTACGGAGCACGCTCAGTCTGCACACTCTTCTTCCCGTCCCCCGGACCTTAGGCTCCACCCCCGCACACTGCACGAGCATACTCAGGTTACCAACAAGACTCACCTGGCCTGTTATGCCTGCACCAATCTGCAGTGTCTCCCTGTAGCTCTTCCTGTCCCGCCTCCGTTCCTAATTGGACCTTCCTGCTTTATCTAGCTCCTCTCTGCTCTCAGTCTTTGCTAGACATAGTCTCTGTATGGAAGTACTTCTGGATTCTCTCAGTGTTTTCACAGGTTCTGACGCGGCTTGTACGACTACCCCCTCTGGCTCTCGATCTCGGCACTCCTTGGACAACGCTCACTCTGGTAACCCCTTGAACACGGCTTGGACTACGACCTATCCCCACTCTTCTCTCCCTGACCTCGGCAAGGCATTCATCACTCTATCTCTACAACCGGTACCGGCAAGTATTGTCTACCTTACTACACCTGGCCTGGCAACACTTTATACCACACTCCGGACACGCTCCCTTTGCTGCGGGTGCGTGTATTACCACTTCCCCCTTCAGCTCAGGGGACGGGTCTGGTCTCGGGCAGCACGGCCTAACAGTGAGACAGGGTGGGAGGGAGAAAGGGTGAGACATTTGGGAGACAGGGAGACAGGGTGGGAGTGAGGGAGACAGGGTGGGAGGGAGGGAGGCAGGGTGGGAGGGAGACAGGGTGAGACATTTGGGAGACAGGGTGGGAGGGAGACAGAGGGAGACAGGGTGGGAGGGAGGGAGACAGGGTGAGACAGGGTGGGAGGGAGGGAGACAGGGTGAGACAGGGTGGGAGGGAGGGAGACAGGGTGAGACAGGGTGGGAGGGAGGGAGACAGGGTGAGACAGGGTGGGATGGAGGGAGACAGGGTGGGAGGGAGGGAGACAGGGTGGGAGGGAGGTAGACAGGGTGAGACAGGGTGGGAGACAGGGTGAGACAGGGTGGGAGGGAGGGTGAGACAGGGTGGGAGGGAGAGAGGGAGGGTGAGACAGGGTGGGAGGGAGGGTGAGACAGGGTGGGAGGGAGGGAGACAGGGTGGGAGGGAGGAAGACAGGGTGGGAGGGAGGAAGACAGGGTGGGAGGGAAGACAGGGTTGGAAGACAGGGTGGGAGGGAAGACAGGGTTGGAAGACAGGGTGGGAGGGAAGACAGGGAGGAAGACAGGGTGGGAGAGTGGGCTGGAGGAAGACAGGGTGGGAGGGTGGGAGGGAGGAAGACAGGGTGGGAGGGTGGGAGGGAGGAAGACAGGGTGGGAGGGAGGAAGACAGGGTGGGAGGGTGGGAGGGAGGAAGACAGGGTGGGAGGGTGGGAGGGAGGAAGACAGGGTGGGAGTGTGGGAGGGAGGAAGACAGGGTGGGAGGGAGGAAGACAAGGTGGGAGGGAGGGAGACATTGACAGTGTAGGAGGGAGGGAGACAGGGTGGGAGGGAGGGAGACAGGGTGGGAGGGAGGGAGACAGGGTGGGAGGGAGGGAGACAGGGTGAGACAGGGTGGGAGGGAAGGAGACAGGGTGGGAGGGAGGGAGACAGGGTGAGAAAGGGTGAGACAGGGAGGGAGGGAGACAGGGTGGGGGAGACGGGGAGACAGGGAGTGAGAGAGACACCCACTGACACACACACTCCCCACTGATACACACACACTGATACACACACACACACACTGATACACCCCCCCCACTGATACACACACACCCGCACTGATACACACACCCCCACTGACACACAAACACACCCCCACTGATACACACACACCCCCACTGATACACACACACACCCCCACTGATACACACACACACACACACACTGATACACACACCCCCCCTACTGATACACACACACACACCCCCACTGATACACACACACCCCCCACTGATACACACACACACACACACACACCCACTGATACACACACACACACACCCACTGATACACACACACACACACACACACACACACACACACACACACACACACACACACACACACACACACACACACACACACACACACACACACACACACACACTGATACACACCCACCCACTGATACACCCACACACCCACTGATACACACACACCCACTGATACACCCACACACCCACTGATACACCCACAAACTGATATACACACCCACTGATACACACACCCACTGACACACACCCACACACCCACTGACACACACACCCACTGATACACACACCCACCCACTGATACACACACACACACACTGACACACACCAACCCACACACACACACACACACCCACTGATACACACACACACACACACACACAGATACAGATACACACAGATACACACACACAGATACACACAGATACACACACACAGATACACATACACACACACACACACACACACACACACACACACACACACACACACACACACACACACACACACACACACACACACACACACACACACACATACACACACACACACATACACACACACACACACACACACACACACACACACACACACACACACACACACACACACACCCACTGATACACACACACACACACACACTAATACACACACACACACACACACACACACACACACACACACACACACACACACACACACACACCAACTGATACACACACACACACACACTGATACACACACACACACACACACACACACACACACTGATACACACACACAGAGATACACCCCGCCTCCCCCTGCACCGCCTGCGACCGCGCAGCAACCACTGCCCGCCCCCGAGCCCATCTCCCACACCAAGGGGACGGGAGGAAGTGAGCGGCGGGGGGCAAAGCTGTGAGCGACGGGGGACAAAGCTGTGAGCGCCGGGGGGGCAAAGGTGGGAGCGCCGGGGGGGCAAAGCTGTGAGCGCCGGGGGGACAAAGCTGTGAGCGCCGGGGGGGCAAAGGTGGGAGCGCCAGGGGGGCGGGGGCAAAGGTGGGAGCGCCAGGGGGCAAAGGTGGGAGCGCCGATGGGGCAAAGGTGGGAGCGCCGGGGGGCAAAGGTGGGAGCGCCGGGGGGCAAAGGTGGGAGCGCCTATGGGGCAATGATGGGAGCGCCGGGGGGGCAATAGTGGGAGCGCTGGGGGGCAAAGGTACAAGGTGGTACAAAGGTAGGCACACCCCCGCTACCACCTCCTATTACCCCCCCTGGCTGGGACCCGGGACAGAAAGGGGACACTCATCGCGAACAGAGGAGCCGGGAGCGGGAAGACACGTGTGCTCTGCACAAAGCGGAAGTCCCGCCCCCGGCTTCCTCTGACCTGCCTGCAACCAATCCCCTGCGGGCCGACCGGCATTCTAAGTCCCGCCCCCGGCATTCTCCTTCATTCAGTCTCCCCGGCAGCATTCACACACACACATAGAAAATACTTACCGGCCGCCGCATTCTCCTCACCGCCGCTGCCCTGCAATACCGGGACCAGGGACAAAAACCGGGACATAACCGGGACGGAGCTAAAATCGGGACAGGGCAGAAAAAAACGGGACTGTCCCGGCAAAACCGGGACGAATGGTCACCCTACTTACAGACTATTCACTTGAGTGGACCATAAAGTGTCTTATAGAGGGAACTCTAAGGTGTCTTAAGATGCATTAAGATATATTATGTATGTAAATATTTATTTATATAGCGCTTTATAAGAGAGGCAATACAGTACAGAGAATTATAGTACAATTAGTGCAACAAACAAAATCAGACAATAGGAAAGGAAATCCCTGGCCTGCAGAGCTTACAGTCTTAATGCTAGATCCATGGAACTCTGTTGTGTTTACGCTAATAACGGGACATTCCTGAAATTGGTACCTGACCCTGTGTGGTAGGCAGAGACACAGGGGCAGTGCCTGCCAATATCATAAAGAGCAGTGCACTTCCTATTTAGTAGAAGTGTGTGTCAGAGTTAAGAGTTCAGTCCAGAGTTAGAGTCTGCTGAGTCTGTCACCTGGCTGGCCCAGGGTGACAGAGAGAGCCTATATCAATTGGCCGTTGGAGAAGGGGAGCCATCAGCCTCTGAGTAGAGCTGATGCAACCTTAGTTAGGGAGGTGGACCAATTCCTCTCACCCTGTTTAGGGGGCGAGGGAAGAGCTAGCCCCACCCTGGGTGCCCTTGACCTGGGGTGGTGGCAGGGACACAGAGACCATCCTGAGGGAGAGCAGTCCTGTGTGGAGGAAGACACCCTGTACCTGATTGATAGTCTTGTTGCTGCTATTCTGCTGCTGTGAATAAAGAGCTGCGGCTGCTTTTAAAGATATACAGTGTGAGACTGGAATCTCTCATCCCCGAGGGGGGGGGGGGACTCTCTGGAAGGATTCCACCCGTATTCCTGGGGCTCAGAGATGGAGGCGCTGCACCATTAAATGAGACGGAGGCATTCACCCCAGAAACCTGATCCTGTCATCCCCCATACCATCACGGGAGACTCAGGCGCCCCTGTAGCCAGCAGGTATGCACCACACTCAGACACGTAGCCAGACCCTAGTACAGAGGAGGGGGCCCGATCTGCGATTGGCCCAGGGAAGGGGGGCTACATTGGGAATCGATGTTATTTTTCTTCATATTAATGGGTATCCTCAAAGCTAATGATATGCCAAAATGACGTCCATTAGCAAAACTACAATTGTTTCTTCACTTTTTCTGCTTGATGAATAGGGTTACCAGATTTCGAAAATGAAAAACCGGGACACCTTAAAAAATAATTTATTAAACAAATTACATCACGTGACACCCCCCGTTGCCATGACAACAAGACACTCTGATGCCCCTGCAGTGTTAGTGTATATAGAGGTGGGGGCTTTGCTTGGGCCCTTCAACTCTTACAGCCAGGGCATTATTGGCCAGGAATGCCCAGTTCGGAAGGGATTACTACTTCAAAATGTATTTGATTCGTAACAACATCAAAAAACTCTAATACCAATAACTAACAACCACAGACAATGATAATCTAAACCATCAAATAAAATGTCTACGGCCCTTGTTCAAGCATGTTTGCGGTACTTACCAGATAAATCAGTGCCTGCAATCCACGACTGTATCCGCCTCTCCGAGCGTCTGAAAGCAATCCAGCGTTCCTGGTGTGTGGCTGAAGAGGTGAGGGACTCCCTCCTCTCAAACGGAAAAGAAGAGCAAAAAATAGAGTTGGAACATACCTATCATACAGGGATGAGAGAGAGAGACAGAGAATGAGAGAGAGACAGAGAATGAGAGAGAGACAGAGAATGACAGAGAGACAGAGAATGAGAGAGAGACAGAGAGAGAGAGAGAAGAGAGAGAGACAGAGAGAGAGAGAAACAAAAGTAATGCACTGTATAACCATTATACCGTACCCCCTAGTATTCGTGTAATCATTGTCCCACACCCCCTATTACTCACGCTTTGGCAATACTGAAATGTTCTTTTGACAGAGACACACAGAGAGAAACAGAGACACACAGAGAGAGACAGAGACACAGAGAGAGAGACAGAGACACAGAGAGACACACAGAGAGAGACAGAGACACACAGAGAGAGACAGAGACACACAGAGAGAGACAGAGACACAGAGAGAGAGAGAGAGACACGGGCCTATTTAGTAAGCGTCGATAAGGCTGCGTCTATAGTATTTCAGATGGAGGGAAGGCACACACGCTGCAATACACTTGCTGAAGCCTGAGCTTTTTTATGGCTTTGCAGGGTATGCAGCGGGTGCGATTGGGGGCGTGGCAATAAATATTTGGAGGCGTGGCAATAACGTTCCGGCGCGGACGTCACTTCCCTACCTCACATCCCGATCCACCGGCATTTTTTCAGATGCAGCATCTGAAGCACTGTGCAGACAAGAAGAAAAATGCACACAATGCGCACCAGAGATTAAAATATAGTAAATTATTTATTAATAAAACAAGAAATAACCGAGGGGGATCCAACCCCACCTCAGTACTTTCTTCTCGTTGCTATTGCCACACTATACGTCCTGACGCCGGAAGGGAAGTTGGTACGCGACCAAGACGAGACACCGGAATTACAGTGGAACCACAACATACCACAGATTGCTGGAGGACCACACTGCGAGGGGCGCAGCCTATCGAGTTTCCCGGTCATCGTCCAAAGTCTGGATCTGCTGAGTGACCACCGGATTACCACGGAGCCCGAGCCTGTCTCACACAATGCTTTTACCAAACGGATGTTTGTGAGTTTGCTATTTTTATCTTGTCCAGGAAATGAAATTGTTAAACCGAATTTACACATGGAGCGGGCGCTTTCTCTTCTTTTTTTTGTTTAGATATCTATCGAGGAGGTGGTTGTTTCCCTGAAGAGAGCTGCCAGGGCTCCAGAGGACGCCCGAATTGGATCCTTTTATGATTGAGTTATAACATAGCTATTAGAGCTAGGTTTCTGGACTTTTATTGTGTTTAGGCATAGTGTTTATTATTATTTTATTACAGCTACTTTTTAGTAATTGCACTGTTATTAATTCTGACCACTAATTCTCACTGCAATTATAATCTCTCTCTAGCCACAACCAAATTGCTATATCAGCTATATTATTTATTGGTTATACCAGGGGAGCACAAACTTTTGCAGCTCGCCCCCCTGCCGGTGCTCGCGCCCCCCCTCCCTTACCTTGATGTGGCGTCATGTGACCTGCAGCGGCATTTGACGAGGGTGACGTCACATGACCCCGCGGCGTAATTTAACATACTGTGCTATATGTATGCACACACAGCTGTCTCTTACACATACAAATACTGTTTTTACATCCCTATACATCAATAGGGATCACAAAGTATCCACACACACTTTTAGTTGTGCTACAAACTCTCACATTTCCACACCCACCCACACCATTTATATCCACTCCCACTCCACACACACCTTTTGTAAAGCACTGTATATACTGTGGGCTCTCCATTCATTTTCATTCACACTGATACACATACACACTCTTTCATCACTTGCTTTCAGGAACCTTTTGACACCTCTAGGCATAAAACACATCCACACCGGGGGAAGGACCAGCACAGATAACATTCCAAGAGACACTGTTTTTAAGTATACCTTTTGCTTGCTTCATTCATTGTAACATCGGCGGAAGAAGAGATCAGTGTATCTCGAAAGCTCGCACAAATAAAAGCATTTTGTTAGCCACAGAACAGTATCATCTATTTATTTTTTGATTATTGAAGCTCGGCTAACACGGTACTGATACCTCTATATATATATATTGCGCGCGCACACACATATAACGTTTTATCCAACTTTTTCATTTATCATTTGTAGAGAAAATGAACAATGTCGCCAGAAGTGCTATTTTTCAAAATGTAACATCTCTACTAATTAGTGTAAAATGATACTTCATATAAAGCAGGTTATGGGACCCAGTATAAAATGACCTTCATGTTTCTTATCACATCCCAGTATATGGATACTTTCTATTATCACAAGCTGCTAACATGTGACAGGGCTCAGAGTCTGAGCCCAGAATGTGACATACTGAACATTCTCATTCTAAATTTCAAAAAATATTGTGTTGATTTCTGACCTGACTGCCGTGGTTACAGCTCAACCACTCTGTTCTACTGTATGTCACCACTTTCTGCCACAACCAGCTGACGGTGGATCTGCAAGGAGTTCAACGCTTATTGGCATCACATCTGTGGCTTGGTTGACGTATCATTTCTCCAGCTTTTTATTGTATTGTTTTTAAATAGATTATATTTATTTAGTTGAATAGATATTTATTTAGTTTAATAGATATTTATTTAGTTTAATAGATTATATTTCTAAGTTTAATAAGTTATATTTCTTAGTTTAATAAGTTATATTTCTTAGTTTAATAAATTATATTTCTTAGTTTAATAAGTTATATTCCTTAGTTTAATAAATTATATTTCTTAGTTTAATAAGTTATATTTCTTAGTTTAATAAGTTATATTTCTTAGTTTAATAAATTATATTTCTTAGTTTAATAAGTTATATTTCTTAGTTTAATAAATTATATTTCTTAGTTTAATAAGTTATATTTCTTAGTTTAATAAGTTATATTTGTTAGTTTAATAAATTATATTTCTTAGTTTAATAAGTTATATTTGTTAGTTAATAGATTATATTTGTTAGCACAGTAGATTGTATTTACTAGTATTTAAGTCTCCCCCTCAGTGCCCCATTAGGACCCGTGCGCATATTTCACATCTTTTCGGAGTCGCTTATTTTTTAGACCCTCGGAGCCGAAACCTAAAGGGGTCAGCTAAGAAAGTTCGGATCAAGAGGAGCCGCACAGCTTAAAGACAGAACATTTCCAAGGGAGATGGAGACAATTTGGGTAAGATCTGATTAAAGGACAACCTTTGAGGAAGGAAAGGGTGACGGGGGAGTCTAAGAGGGGGGTGAGAGAGCAAGGTGGTGTGTCAGATTGGGGCAGAGCAAGAGAACGCAAAAATGATGGGGATTTGCTGCACACCAAAAAAAAACAATAAGTAGTGATACTTTTACCGGTGCCCCTTAGTCTCAGGGAAGACCGGCATTTCGTCCAATGGATACAATATGATTGATGGGAAAGGGCACATGGATTTGAATAAAAAAAGATAATTTATTGTGCCACAGACTACAATGTTTCGGCTGCTGGCCTTTCTTTGCTGGATTTAGTGGGTTTAGCCACTTTACCCGAGAAAGACCAGCAGGCCGAAATGTTGTTGTCTATGGCAGTGCAAGAGAAAACAGGTTGGGGGGAGGTGGGTTCTCGCAAAGTCGCCGACCCATGGGTGAGTGTCTCCGGTGGAAACTAGTCCTGGACCCCGGGAAAGCTGTCTGTGGCCCATACAAGCTGAGTAACATGTAGAAAGGACACATGTATGTTCAGAATGAGTTAGCATGGTATTTTGAGAGGCACCATAGCAGGTCAGTGCAAGTCAGTGCAGAGCACTGCAAGGTCAGTCAATATGAGGAAGGGTCCGATGGAGGAGTTGGAGGGTCCCAGAATATCTCTTAAAGCAGGGGTGCGCAAATCGAGGGGCACGACATTTTCTTGGGAGGAGGGGCTCGGCGCTTACAGGGGCCCCTCGCTCTTCCCCACAGCATTTAAATTAAATGCCGGAGATCGCGCGCAAGGCCTCTGTAAGTTCCCTTTCCTTGTCTCCGGCGGCTTCTGGCGACAGCAACGTGGCGTCACATGATGTGGCATTGCCATAGCAACGTGATATCACATGACGTCGTTACATCAGAACGTCGGAGACAAGGTGGGGAAGGTGGAGCGGGGAGCAGGGGGAAAAGGTTGTGCAACCCTGTCTTAAAGCATTGCCTTGCATACAGATCAGAGGCCAAGAATGGATATGGATATCCGATGTGAAGCCGGAAATAAGACAGAAAAGACCGTTTCGGGGGAAGAAGGTGAGTGATGAAATAGCCGTCACTGTGTAACTCTTCCAATTACCTGCAACTTCATGCAGAGAAATAGCAACGCTTGTTTTTAACGTGCTAAGCGCCAAATGGGGAATTCAACTGCTGAGAGGTTAAGGGAGTTACTAACCCAAACTCAGCGACGTTTCTGTGTCTCTGTGATAACTCCCCCAGGACATGCCTGAAAACCAGAGGTAACTCAATGTATTTTTGATAAATAGAAACATGACCTTCTGGGGTGGGGTATATAATGGGTACTGGGCCTGGTGAGGTGGGTATAACGGGTACTGGGCCTGGTGAGGTGGGTATAACGAGTACTGGGCCTGGGGAGGGGCGTATAACAGGGTACTCGGCCTTGGGAGGGTTGTATAACTGGGTACTGGGCCTGGGGAGGTGGGTATAACAGGTATTTGCCCTGTGGAGGGCGGTATAATGTGGTATTGGGGATGGGGTATAAGTGGCACAGGAGCTCTTGCGATACAGAGTATCACTGTCCCTGGTTACAAACACTTCATGTCTCCTGCAGATCAGGACATGCACGAAGTTGGTGCCCTTTGTGCCACCAGACAACGAGGCGGGCTACGAGGCGGACGACGAGGCATACGACAAAGCGGGCGTCAAGTGGTGCGAAGAGGTGGGCTACAAGGCGGCCGATGACGCAGACGTGGTGTACGATGACCAAGGAGCATACGACAGGTGTGGCCGGATCTGCTGCTTCACCTTTTTTAGGCGGAGGAGAAGACCCCGGGAGCAGGTAGGAGAATACGAGAGGTGCGGACAGATCTGCTGCTTCACCTTTTTTAGGCGGAGAATAAGCCAGGAGCAGGTAGCAGAGGAGCCAGGGCGTAGATACAGGGGTATTCTAGGGGCCCTGAGAAGTTGGTTTGACCGCAGGAGAGGCAGATAAGATCAGGAAGGCTGCGGGAGGGGCAGGTACTAGAGGGAGATAGGGATGTTGGGCGTGAGAGTGTGAGAGAGAACAAGGAGCAGGGCCGGAGCACGGGTTTCATGCGCCCGAGGCGAAACTTAAAATTTGTTCCCCAGTTGTATAAAAAATAATAAGATAAATAAATAATAAAATAAACAGTGGCGTAGCTATCGGGGCTGCAGGGGGTGCGACCGCACCCCAGCGCGACGCAAAATAAAAATAAAAGGGCGCCAAAATACTGGATAAAAAAAAGAATAATAATTTAAAAAAAAAGATAAATAAATAAAATAATAAGAGGAAAAAATAATAATGATTATTAATGCGCCCCTAGGACCTCTGGCATAATGGCCGGCCCTGCGAGGTATGCGGGAGGAAAAGGGGTGAATGGGATAGATATGCAGGGGGATGGGGGAGCAGGGGAGTTATACACAGGGGCACAAGGGCCCCATCACCCGCATCTCTATATACTGAGTGTGCCCCTGTGTATAACAACACTGATCTGTGCTGCTCCATCTGATCTCACTGCGCAGTGATCCAGGGACCACCCGATCGCCATTTAATGGGGTCAGGAAGGAATTTTTTTCCCCCATTGCACAGCAGGGGTTATGTTTCGCCTTCCTCTGGATCACAGCAACAAACTGCACTTTGTGCATGAATTATCAGTGAGATCTTTATACACCCTGCATTGGTCTTCACCCCTTTGCTGCCGGAGGGGCCTGCAATGCATTGCTCTGCGTGTTACTATATCGCTCTGCAATGTGCTGCAGGCCCCTCCCAGCAAAGAGATTCATTATTTCAATAAAATACTCTCTTTAATCAAACCTATGTGTAGTGTCTTTTCTATCCGTTGTATCTATTGCTAACAGCTCAGTGATTCTTCCCCAGGACGCTGCACTAGTGTCACACTGCCAAGCCCGGGTGTGAGGGAGATTTATAGGGTCACATATACACTTCTGCCAAAACACGAGTGCAAACAGGAAGCCCCTCTGATCTCATATCTTTTATTACACAAAACGGTATCTAAAAAGGTAAAAATAACATACATGGGATTCTGCTACAAATATCTCTCTAATTACAAACCAATTAGCAAATCATTCAGATTAGTCGAGCGAAAAGAAAGGGTTAAGTATCTCATGTACAGTACTGTATATGCAGTGTAGGCTGTTCTGCAGCATTACATGCAGGGGACAACGTTTAGGGGATATAAGTAATGCTGATCTCAGAGCTGACCGGCTGACCTGCTCTACCGGCTGACCGGCTGACCTGCTCTTCTGGCTGACCTGCTGACCTGCTCTACTGGCTGACCGGCTGACCTGCTCTACCGGCTGACCGGCTTCTCTTCTTTCAGCTAAATGACCTGAATTGTGGCCCCTGTATCTCCCAATTAAACGTTTTATTGGCATATTCTTGTTTGACTCGTTCTATACAGACATTTTCTATATATTCACTGTGGGATTTGATAACATCTGTAAAATCTCTCAGAATATCACATTCTGTACGTTTGTGTTGAAGATTTTTCCATTCTCAATTTACTTAATATTAGTTTTTGGCATCAATTATTTATATCGAGTCCAAAATACCTTTATACAGAATGCTGTTCCCTTTAGCCAACAAATGCTGCTTCATTAAAGCCCAGGGGTGGCACTTTATGCATTCTCAAACTTTTAGGCAACATCCCTAATTTCCAAAAGTGGGATTAAATCTGTACATATTTAAATGGTTAATTTTCTTACTCAGACTCCTAAATCCCTCCCCAAATATATCCATTTCACATAAAAGTGTGTGCGCTTCTCCTTCCGCCTAACTGGCACGTCGTCCTTACGGGCGCCACTCCTTGCAACTCCACGCTGCCCTCCAGTGGCAAAAGAATTAAGATACATTTACTATACTCGTCTGGCAGCTGCTCCCGTATAAGGTGGGTAACTCTGTATTAGGGATCTTGGTAGAGTATATTTTATACTTATGTCGGATAGATGAGGAATTAATATTCCTAACGGGTTATTGTGAGAGGCCTCAGATCTTATCCTACAGTATATGCACGTAGCCCTCGCCTCTCTGACCTTGAACACGTACTTCAATCTGATTTTTTGAGACTTGAAACTGGATTTCTTAAAACAAACTGATCTTAAACACTGACAAGACTGTAAAAATGGTATTTGGGACCAGAACTAAATTGCTAAAGCTGCCAATGACAGAGCTTCAGATAAAAACCAGCTCTAATACCATCCTAGCCCCTGTTACTGGTTTGAAATATCTGGGCATATAGTTCAACTCCCATTTAACATTTGGGTTGCACATTGATACCCTGACATCCAAATCCTATGCCAAACTAGGTGTACTTTACAGGAACAAATCCTCCCTAAGGCCCTCATGCAGTAATCGCCTACAGCGATTCAGTAAGCCCAGAGAAGCTGGCGATTAGAGCAAAAATAACCGTTTTTTTTTTTTGCCGGAAAATAAATAAATAAATAAAATCGGCAGACGCGCGGTGATAAGCCACTTTTCGGCACTGATCGCCAGTTTTTCAAACACGCTCAATTCTATAAGCCCTGATCAGCTTATTGCGGCTGATCGCCTCTTTAAAATTGCTGTTTCTTCTCCAAATTGTCCAGCCACAAAAGTTGGCAAGAAGGTGGGGTGAAGCTGCGATGAAAATAAAATGCATGTGTCCCAGAGCTGATATCCATTAATATCAGCACCAGAGACCCCCGGCATGAATCCGATGCATAAAAAATGCATTTACAGGCAACTTCATTACCGCCAAGGCAATGAAGGGGTTATATACCCGTGCCAGACTTATTGCGGGTAGCGGGGGTGGGTGAAGGTGGTATTTGGCCCTGGGTGGGTGTTTAGGCCTTGCCAGGGGGTTGCGGGATGATTTAACCTCTTCTTTAATTTAGCGGTTAATACCGCTAAGGTAATGAAGGGGTTAACCCCTCCCGCTACCCCCCCACCCGGTAGGCCTAAACACCCATCCTTGGGGCCAATACCCCGTTCACCCACCCCCGCTACCCACAATAAACAAAAATACACATAACAGCCCCACTGGCCACCTCCTAGGTCCCTAATAAACCATTACAATATTCATAAAACCATTATTTTGTTTACACCCAGGATTATTACATGGGATTAGGGCTATGTTATTCAGTGAGGGGTTGTATGTTTGTATTCGTAGGGACAGGCAAGGCCGGAGCCAGATGGGGTTCTCCTGCCTCTGTCCTCCCTGTCTCCTGACCCTTCCTGTAGCCGGACAAAGAAGAAGAAGCAGGCACACGGTCTTACTCAAAGGAGGTTTAATATGCCATAAAGTCCAACGTTTCGGCAGTCAAGGTGAAGGCTACAAACACAAGAAACAGTCACAATATATACCACCCCCCTGATACTCACCCCTCCCCGCTCTGCCACATAACCAGGATGTTGACGCCCACCTGATGATGTCAGAGCTACCATATGGCGCCCCCTAGTGACGTCAGACGTCTAGGTCTAAATCCCTGGCAATACAGCATAGAGCTGTCTTGGAGGACTGCAGCCACAGCCACACCTCTCCCCAGACTGAACACTCCCCCATGATGACGTCAGCGTGACCCGGCAGTCAGGGGGGGTAAGGGGGGGCGGGCGTGCACCAATCAAGACTGTACTCACAGGGCTGGACAAAGATGTATCCGTGGCCATGGGATCAGTGTCAGAGCAGGGAGGAGTGAGACACTCCTATAAATCACCCTGAAAGGGTAAATAAACCACACACCAAAATATTAATAAAGCATATGTGCACAAAACTAATACAGCAATATACTATTAAAAACATGTGACTGTATACTGTACTGCTGATGACATCAGTATAATCCTGCAAAGTTACAGTGAAATTCCACATAAGAATATGCAGTACATCAGTATTTAGAATATACTAGTGTGTATACCTAGGTCAGAAATGTGTACACACAACCAGGGCGGGGAGGGGAAGGGAGGATGGGGAAGGGGGAGGGAGGATGGGGAAGGGGGAGGGAGGGGAAGGGGGAGGGAGGGGAAGGGGGAGGGAGGGAGGGGAAAAAAAGAAGGGGAAAAAACACACAAAAATGATAATCTTCCCAATTGGTAAGTGCAGAGTCCATGGATGGTGCAAGATCAAATATGCCTGTAGAAAGACAAAAATGTACCTTCTATTAAGGAAGCATTTTAAATTCGGTTGCTCATTAAGACCCATACCGTTGCTGGTATTTAAAGCATGTATCCAGAATGCTTCACGTCTCAATAAGAAAGTCTCCCTATCTGGAGTGCCTTGTCTAGGTGCTACTGTCTCAATACCCATGATGCATAAAGAGGCAACATTATGATTGTGTTCCACACAGTGTTGCACAAGAATAGAGGGATCCGTACCTTTTCGAATTACACTTTTATGTTCAATGAACCTTGTTTTTAACATTCTTATGGTCTTAGCCACATAAAGAAGACCACATGGACACTTTATTACGTACACTACATATTCAGATCTACATGTGATTCTATTTTTGATTTTTATGATCCTCCCGCTTTGGGGGTGACTGAATTGACTACCGGTAGTCAGACTGTTACAGACCGAGCAGCTCATGCATCTAAAGTTACCCGGTCTGCCACCCTCCAGAAAATGAGGAGTTCTGTAGTTACCCTCATTATCTGCATGTATCAGGCTATCCGCCAGATTTCTCCCTCTTTTGAATGCCACCATTGGTGGTACACAGCAACTTTCAGATAATATATCATCATTTTGCAGAATATGCCAGTGTTTAAGAATGGTAGATTTAATAAAACCACCAGCTTGACTGTATATAGTGGTAAATACAAGCCCGTCCTCCTTCTTATTTTTGGTAGCACTTACCTCTTTATCCAGTGCCCGGTCTAACACAGCAGGAGGATATACGCAGGAAGATATCCCCTAGCAAGGAATCTACCACGTAGTTCTCCAATAGCTGGTTCAATATGATCCTTCCTGCTCGTGATTTTGCAGACCTGGACTTTCTGTGAAAAAGGTAATGCATCAATAAGAGAAGGAGGATGATGGCTATCTGCCCTTAAAATTGCATTTCTGTCTGTATCCTTTCTAAAAAGATCAGTATGTAACTCCCCATTAGTCTGTGTAATGAGGACATCTAAAAAAGAGAGTTGCTGTGTACTCCATGTATTAGTGAGGAGGACCGGTGAATGGAGACCATTAAGATACTAAAAAAAAGATAACAGCTGATCCTCCGTACCTGTCCATATGAAAAACATCATCAATATATCTGTAATAGCTTTTAATATGCACTAAAAAGTCTGATTTGTAGATGTACTGCTCTTCGAAATGTGTCATGTATATGTTGGCGTAAGCAGGGGCCATATTACTGCCCATTGCTGTCCCCTTAATCTGCAGGAAGAAATCACTCTCAAATCTAAAATAATTTTTATAGAGAGTGAAATGTAAAATGAGCATAATGTATTCAATTGGAACAGTATCACTATAATGGCGAATGAGGGTGGCCGTGATTATCTCAAGACCTTCAACATGGGGGATTATTGTATAAAGGCTAGACACATCTAAACTAACCAGAATATGATTAGTCCCATCACCAGGTGAGTTTTTAAATTTGTCAAGGAAATCAAACGTGTCTTTGATGTATGAGTTGGCTGTCTGTGCTATAGGTTGTAGAAATGTGTCTACAAATTTTGCAAGGGGTTGATTTAATGAATTAATAGCAGCTATAATAGGCCGCCCCGGGGTATTGTTTAAATTCTTGTGTATTTTCGGCAAGGTATAGAAAATAGGGCATTTAGGATGCAACATAGTTAGAAACTCAGATTCAGGCTCTGTTATCCACCGGTTATTAACCCCCATTTGGATAATTTCCTTAATTTCTCTCGCATAGTTAAAGGTAGGGTCCCTATCCAATTTAATGTAGCAGTTAATGTCACTCAGTTGTCTGATGGTTTCAGCCTTATAATCTGAGTAATTCTGCACTACTAGGGCACCCCCCTTGTCCGCACGCTTAATAATAATCTCATTATTATTAGTCAACATTTTTAATGCTTCCTTTTCCTGAACAGACATATTGTATGTAGCCCTATGTTTGTTTTTTTTGGACCTTGCAAACTCCCCCTTAACCAGTCGTATATATGTGCTGACTGATTGATTTTTAAATGGCGGGACAAAAGTGGATTTGAGCTTGCACATTTTGGTACCTTGATAAGAAGCCGAATTATCTGTCCCTTGCTGGTCAGTGGCCAAATTAACTGTCCCTTGTTGTTCATAGGAGGATTACCTGTCCCTGGTTGGATATTGGAATGCACCGATTCTGTAGACATGTTAGAAAAAATGATTTAAGGTTTAATACACGTTCAAATTTAAATAGGTCAACCTCCAAATCAAAATCATTAAACAATGTAGTAGGTACATATGAGGGCCCCCTAGCTAAGACAGACATTTCACATTGATTAAGAGTGTAATCAGACAGATTAACAACCAAGGTGTCCATACTCATTTCTGCTCCGTTGTACGTAGGGGATAGGGTGATCTTCCCTTTCCCCTGGCCCCCGCGTCTAATTTTCCTTTTCCTTTCTCCTTGTCCTTGGATTGGCCTAAAAAAGGGGCCGGACTTTGGCCTCTCTGACGTTCTGTTGAGGAATGGGCTTCAGAGTCACTGGTGTGGACATCTTGGACTTCCTGGGGTGCTCTCCCTCTTTGGTTCTTGCGTTGTTTGGGGTCTTGCTTCAGCCACGGGTATACTCTTCCATCTTTATAGTCATTAACAACTTTTTTGAATTTCAACTTCTTAAAGTGAATAAGATCACTTTTAATTTTTTTCCAGCTTGGTCTTAAGACTATCCAATGATTGTACAACGTCCGTACCAGGGCTAGACTGTTCAATGAGGATTTCCACTTTGAGTATATCCTTCCTTGTGTGGCTAAGTTGTTCTCCCACCTCCTCAATAACCAAAACATTCAAGTCCAAAGAGGCCCTATTAAAGCTGCAGTTCAGTCTTTTTTTTTTTTTTTTTTACTTCAATAGTTTCATGTGTGCAATCTCTAATTACCTAAAGAACTGTATAGCTGCAGGTCAATTCGTTCTCCATGTATTGATAGGCAAAATTTGGTGACATAATTAGTGAAGGGATCTGTTTTTCTTCTGCTTCTGTCTCTCAGTGGAAGCTCATGAATATTCATGAGCACTCCTGCATTGACATGTGCTAGAGGGAGGGCAGGGCTGACAAAGGGGTGTGCCAGGGCTTGTGACAGGACATGAAGGGGCAGTGCCTTAGCAAATGGCTGTTAAAATAGAATAGAAGAAAATTGGTCTTTCAAAGTTGTTTTTTTAAAAACAGAAAATGCTAAAAGTATTTTTTCTTACTACAGAACTGATTTATTAAAAAAAACACACATGCAGGATATTGACTGAACTGCAGCTTTAAAGCATTGTCCTGCATACAGATCAGAGGCGAAGAATGGATATGGATACCCGATGTGAAGCTGGAAAAAAGACCGAGAACAATACCGAAAAGACCGTTTCGAGTGATGAAATAGCCGTCACTGTGTAACTCTTCCAATTACCTGCAACTTCATGCAAAGAAATAGCAACGCTTGTTTTTAACGTGTTAGCGCCAAGGGGGAATTCAACTGCTGAGAGGTTAAGGGAGTTACTCACCAAACTCAGCGACGCTTCTGTGTCTCTGTGATAACTCCCCCAGGACATGCCTGGAAACCAGAGGTAACTCAATGTATTTTTGATAAATAGAAACTTGACCTCGGAGACTGTGAGACCCCTCTCCTTCCCCCCCTTCCCTTGGCTTCCCAAACCCCACCATAACCAATACACAAATAACCACAAACACGAGGTCTGGCGGCCGCTGCTTTTTAGTAAAACTTCAATTAACCTAATTAGTGCCAACCCCCTGCCAGAGTGCTCGCTCATTGGGTAAAGGCCAAAGGTACCCGATCCAATGGCCCGTAACTCCCCCCTAGCCGGGCCCCGCCTGTCTGGCGAGAATGGGCCCAGGAACGCACGTGTAAATGAGCCGCGCCCACTCGCCACTCCCAGCCACCTTTTATTTTATTTCTGTTATTCATTTTCATTGTGTATTTATTCTTTTTTTTCTTTTAAACACGTACAACCAACATATTTACCAGTATTCACAATAAAGGGCAGGGTGGGCGGGACTCCCATGGCAGGGCGTAGACTGACCCCGTGCCTCTGTCTAATTCTAACCTCCCTGGCCCTTCCCCCGGCTGTGTCACGTCACTGCCAGAGGGGGGGGGGAAGCCGGGGGGGACGTAGTCCACACTCACAGGTAAGGGAGAGCCTAGTCCCTCTGGTCATAGCGCCCGGTCACTGAGGGCTCAAGGCTACTTTTCTGGGTTATTTTGAAACGAGCTACACTGGGGAATATTTAGGGGTCTCCCCAAACAAAGAGAGAACATTTAGGGGTCTCTCCAGACACAGAGAACCCCACACACTCAGATCTGAGGTTTGTGCCCCTATTAGGCCTGGGCCTATTAGTAAGTTCAAGCTCGCTGAGGTGGGCTGAGCCGCGCTGAGCAGATGCACAAACCCCCTGCATCTGTCATCAGCGCGGCTATAGTTTCCCCCTCCGCATGCGTGCTCATGCGTGCAGAGGCTCAGAAACTTTGCCGAGACAGGCAAGTTTCAAATTTGCCGCTCGGGGAAGCGAAGAAGCGGTCACGTGACCGCTCCCATCCAATGGGAGCGGGGACTACCCCCGCTTCCCGCTCCGCCTCCTGACACGCCTCCGCTCTGCCTCTGCTCGGCCTCCACCCCACCCCCAGAGCGCGCTCACTGCCTCGCCTGCAAGGACAGAAAAAAAGCACAATTTTCAGCAGGCGAGGCAGAGCAGGAGCGCGGCTCAGCGTGGCTGAACCCTCTATGTCCCAGGCCTTACGTGGGGGGGGGGGGAGAGAAATACATAGAAACAAAAATAAGGAGGGACAGAGATAAATAAAAGAGGTAAGATTAAAGGGGGAAAGAGAGACTGACAGGAGAGGTAAAGGAAATGCAGAGAGTAGGGAGACTTCTCACCCAAGGTGATGAAACAGCTGTGACACATGGACACCTTCTCTGGGAAACCTTCCCCTACCCATGTGACATTACACCTCCACCGTAGGGGGTCCTGCGTCTGGGGTGGGTGTGTGTAAAGGATCCTGGGGAGGGACGTATAACGGAGTTCTGGGGAGGGGTATATAATGGGTACTGGGCCTGGTGAGGTGGGTATAACGGGTACTGGGCCTGGTGAGGTGGGTATAACGGGTACTGGGCCTGGGGAGGGGCGTATAACAGGGTACTGGGCCTGGGGAGGGGTGTATAACAGGGTACTGGGCCTGGGGAGGGGTATATAACAGGGTACTGGGCCTGGGGAGAGGTGTATAACAGGGTACTGGGCCTGGGGAGGGGTGTATAACAGGGTACTGGGCCTGGTGAGGTGGGTATAACAGGGTACTGGGCCTGGAGAGGGGTGTATAACAGGGTACTGGGCCTTGGGAGGGGTGTATAACAGGGTATTGGGCCTGGGGAGGGGTGTATAACTGGGTACTGGGCCTGGGGAGGTGGGTACAACGGGTATTTGCCCTGTGGAGGGCGGTATAACGTGGTATTGGGGAGGGGGTATACACTGGCGACACACTTTATTCGAGCTCGGCTAGTCCCGCGAATTCGGGTATACTCGGGTGTATTCAGGTTTCTGATCGTTTTCTGCCAGAGTGTATTGCGTTCTTTTCCGGCAGGGATTTAAGCTTTTTATTCCGGCTTGCTGAAATACTGCAATGCCGTGAAAATACACATGGTGGCGCTTGCGAGCTGTTCTCTGTGAAGCCGTCCCCTATAATGAATTGTAATGCAGTATATACTGTATACTGTATATATATATATACAGTATAAGGTAAGGGAAGGTTCCCTATAAACAGTGCTACAGCAGAATGGGGTACAATGGCAATTGTTGCTCAAAAATATAAATAAACAAGTTAGGACAAGGTCTAAATGAGTAATTGAGAGTATTGGACCCAGTGCATCATAAAGCAGGAAGTGGTATAAAAGAGTGATCTGTCTTTAATGAGGGTACATTTGTAATGCTAGAAAAGCACCTCACTAGACTAGAAAAAACTCTCTTACCTGCGGCACTGTTACTGGTCAGCAACTCCCCATGAGTCCATAAATGGGGAGAATCAAAACTCTTCTTTGAAACCTTGATCCATTTTTTGCGTGCATCACGCTGGGTGAGTAAACATAGTGAAGATTATCCAAGGATGGCAGCGGAGCACAGCTGAAGGATGGGGTCAACACCAGCAATGAAGGGGTTAAAAATACTTCTTTAATGAAACATGGTGCAAAACGGGGGGAGATAGCAACAACTCTAACGCGTTTCAGGCTATGCAGCCCTTTTTCAAAGAGTGAAATCGCGTCTCCACTACCCGCAGTTATGAAGGGGAAACCCCGCCCACCTTTCCCAGAGATGCCGTGCGGTTTTCGCGCGGATGCTAGCCAGCTCTCTCATTGGTCAGAGTGAGTCTCCAACCAGGGGCTGATTCGGAGAGGCGTCTCTGGTGGCTGTGAGTATCGCGCGATTTTCGCGCGAGTACCAGCTGGCGTTCTGGTTGGTCAGAATTAGTTTCCAATCAGAATACTGATTTGGAGAAGCGTCTCTGGTAGTCAGGGTTACCCGTTCAGCCGCGGGAGTGGGAAAAACAATAAAGGGTATAACATACAGTGATAAGTGAAAACAAACATATAATATATTAAAAAATCAATGAATACGCAATTGGTTTCCTCGTATGGATAGACTCAGGATATGGAATAGCATACGGCTTATTAATGATACACAGTGTATAGTTTAATCAGAGGAATATAATTAGATCAAGCCCCTAATTTGTTTCTAATCGATATATAGGGCAAAGGATTATTCATAATAACATTATAATGATGAGCAGTTTATTCCTATTCTGTGTAGAATAATGAATATATATTGAATCCATAGGGAATTGAATTCACAAGTGCAAAAGAAAGAAAGAAATAGATGGGGAGAAGAATAGGAAGGGGAGAAGGAAGGGGGGGAGAGGGGTGGGGGGGAGGGGGAAGGGGGGGGTGGGGGAGGGGGGGGGGGAAAGGTGGGGGGCGGGAGGGAAGAACAAGGGGAAAAGGGAATAAAAAACATAATATACATAAAAAAAACAAATCATTATAATAGATATAAACCTTATGGGTATATAAAGCATAACCCATAAACAAATCAAGTGAGAAAGTGTTTCAATTCCCAGTCCTGGTTCATGCCCCTGGGTGCCATTGTCCCAAGGGCATAAATCCAGAACATCTCTCTACGGTTGAGCAAAGCTTCTCTATTGCCTCCCCTGACATGAGTCTGAATGTGCTCAAGGGCACTGTATGTAAAAGATCTTAATGTTCCTACAGGGCAGTGATTGAAGTGGCGTGCGACCGGGTATCTGTCATCACGTTTCTTTATACTCCTGATGTGTTCATTAATTCGAACTTTTAGCGGTCTTATTGTACGGCCCACATAATTACTCCCACAGGGACAGTTAAGTAAATATATTACAAAGTTGGTGTTACATGTAAGAAATTTCTCAATACGATAAATCTGATTAGTATGTATATTTTTAATGGATTTACGTTCTTTAGCGTATCTGCATGTGTTACAGTTCCCACACTTGAAAAATCCCCTTGGGGTTGTCGGGGTGGGTTTCTTGGTAGAACAGAACAAACTCGGTGATATATGGTTCCCAATAGTTTTAGCCTTTTTGAAGACTATTTTGGGGTTAGATTTAACTAAACTCTCTAGATCTCTATCTAGTTTCAGAATAGACCAATGTTTTTGTAGGATGCACCTAATCTGTTCTGCCTGTTTTGAGTAAGTGGTTATGAAGAGTGGTACTTGGGGGGTTGTGTCTCCCTTAGTGTTAATTTCTCCTCTTTTCTTTCTAGTGTTTTTTCTATTCTTATTTAGGAGCTCTGCTCTATCCATTTTGAATGCGTTCTCAAACGCGATCTTTAGGTCCTTCTCTCCATAGCCCCGACTCAGAAATCTTTTTTTGAGTTCCTCAGCCTGAAGGAGGAAAGATTGTTCCGTGGAGCAAATCCTCCTTAGTCTGAGAAACTGTCCCTTTGGAATACCCCGAATAAGGGATCTCGGGTGAGCACTGTTGGACCTGAGCAGCGAATTCCTAGAATTTGTTTTTCTAAACACATTGGTCTGTATATTTAGATCAGTGTCTATGTAGAGGTGTAAATCAAGATAGTCGATATTAGTTTCATGATAAGTATGTGAAAATTTCAAATTATAAGTATTTGCCTCTAGATATTCAAAAAAGGAGTGTAGAGTGTCCATATCACCGTTCCAAATTAATATTAAGTCATCTATAAATCTACGGTAAAACATAATATTGTGCCTGAAAGGATTTTTATCACCAAAAATGTGAGTGTTCTCCCAAAAACCCATAAATAAATTCGCGTACGAAGGTGCAAATGACGTGCCCATTGCTGTGCCTTGTGACTGTAAATAATATTGTTTGTCAAACATAAAATAATTATGTTGTAACAAAAACATAAGTGAATCTAATAAAAAAAGTGCTCTGTGCTAGGTTAAGGTTAGAGTGATTAAGGAAGTGACTTATAGCTTTAGTGCCCAAAGTGTGATCAATTATGGTGTATAGTGAAGTCACATCCAGTGTGACCCACATGAAAGTGTTAGACCATTTTATATTCTGAATATCTAGAAGCAAATCTGAAGAATCCCTCAGGTAAGAAGGGAGTTCTTTTACAAATGTCTGCAAAAAATAATCAACGTACCTAGATAAACCATCTCCCAAAGATCCAATACTGGAAATAATAGGTCTGCCAGGAGGGCTAACCAAAGATTTATGGATCTTTGGGAGATGGTGAAAAATAGGCACGTTGGGAAATGGGTTATATAAATAGGCGACTTCTTGTTTTGTGAGAACACCTAATACGCTGCCCAGGTCCAACAGGTCACGAATTTCCACCAAAAAGGCTTGTGTGGGATCTTTATCCAACTTGCAATATGATTTAACATCACTAAGCTGTCTTAAGGCTTCTAAATGGTAAGCCTCTGAGTGCATCACGACCACTGCACCCCCTTTGTCCGCACTCTTTATAACTATATTTGATCTTTTCTTGAGTGTGGCAAGATGTAAATGTTCCTCTTTTGTCATATTATTAAAGGGGGGTGTGGTAAATGAGTAACCCTTGGCCATAAGTTGTAGGTCTTTCTCAACCAATGAAAAGGCACATGGCCGTGCACACATGGTACTAGAGCCAATCAGAGCGTGGGAACTTTATCCCTACTCTGATTGGCTCTGGTATACCATGTGTCAGGGGCTTGGGGGAGAAAGGATGTGACGTCAATAAGGATAAAGTTCCCACGCTCTGATTGGCTACCGTACCACGTGACAGGTTTTCATTGACGTCACATCCTTTCTCCCCCAAGCCCCTGACACATGGTATACCAGAGCCAATCAGAGTAGGGATAAAGTTCCCACGCTCTGATTGGCTCTAGTACCATGTGTGCACGGCCATGTGCCTTTTCATGACGTCATCTTAAAGGCAATTGAAGCAAAGCCATTCTGATTGGCTGTGCTTTCATTCCCTTTAAGTGACGTCATCATTTTTTTTTTTTATCGGCCAAAACACATGGTTTTCACGGTCCAATCAGGACCGTGGAAACCATGACGCAAAATGTGACGTCATAGGCCTTTAAAAGCCTATGTCGTCTCATTTTGCAGCCAGATGCCGCGGAGGAAGGACCCCCGGAGAAGAAAAAAGACAAGGGCGTGGCCGATGATGGAAAGAAGACCACGCCCTGCCCTGCCCCGCCCGGAAGGAGATAGAAGAAAGAAGAATACAGATGAAGATGGATTACAAGTAGAAGACCCGTGGATTGATTTGGATTTTTTTTTGTGGTATATCATTTCTTGCCACTGTATGTATGTATGTACAATATATATGTCTAGAGAGATATACTGTACAGTATACATTCAGGGTAAGAAATGATGATGTTTTAAAAGCTGGATTAGATGTGTTTTTAATTATTTTGTGAGTTTAAAGTATTTTAAAATTAGATAGATGTATTCCTTGGTATTGTATTGTGTGTTTGAGGAAGGTCAGGGATAGATAGCCTTGGTTGTAAAGGTTGTATTTTTGTCGGTACTTATATTTTTTCAAAGGCTTAATTGTTCTGCTCTAGGCGTGAATCTGTTAATGGTCTCATTGTTCGTGATTGAGTGTGAAATGTTTAGGGATGTAAATAATGATTGCTAACTGATTTTTGTTTACGTTTGATTAATTTGCAGAATGTACAGTATACTGTATGGTGCATAGATTTTATGCATATTGGAATGTGAGTTTTTTCATTGGTTTGTGATCATATACAGTATATTGTGAGATCAGTTAGGATTTTTAAAGGAAATTGATTTTAATGTAGTGTCTGTATGGAGAAGTGTTTGGTTGTAGGGCAGTATGCTTTTGATAACCCTTCTACATTTATTTGTACTGTATATTGGTTTATCATGGGTGTGTATATAACGTGTGTATATATATATATATATATATATATATACTGTATATCTCTCTCTCTCTCTTTCTCTCTGTCTCTCTGTATATATATATACAGTATATATATATAGTTGCATGATGAAGCCACAGTACAAATTCATGGGTGAAGGGTGGGTATCGTGCCTGTGTGGCTTAACCCCTTAATTACCTTTGCGGTTATTATCCGATAAGGTGTTTAAGGGGTTAATTGATATCTGAATGTAATTGCAATGTATTGGCTTGGTTTTGGCTATGTTTTGTGTGGGCAAGAGAAGGAAGGCGCTGGCGTCGGACACTTCGTATTGATGAGGTCAGTAGTACTTTATTTATTTGTATATGCTAGTTAATGTTTTTAATAATGGGCAATTAATCTATTATCCATATCTGGATAATAGTTATTTTGCACATTATTGTACTGTAGGTGTTGGGGGGGAGGGTGTATGTATTGAATGTATAGGCCAGGTTTATTTTTTTTACATTCAGGGTTACTTCCGTGGTTTTGCGTGGGACCTCTGGAGACCACCCGCGGGGAATCCTCGGGTATCCTAAAGGGTAGTAGGCTGGTGGTTCCACGGGTGACACATGCGGGGATGATGATGTGTGGTCCCACTTCTGTGGGGGCACCGCGGACCCGTAGTCTGCGGGCATGACGATGTGTGGTCCCACTTCTGTGGGGGCACCTCCGACCCGTAGGTGCGGGGATGATGATGTGTGGTCCCACTTCTGTGGGGGCACCGCGGACCCGTAGTGAGCACCCGTGAGTTCCCCAGACCCCCATGGGAACCACCCGAGGCCCCGCAGACACCTGTGGGTTTGACCCGGGGCTCCCAGACATCCTTGGACCTACCGTGGGGACCCAATTGTGTTCCACGGTGACCCAAGGAGACCACCTGGGCGCCATGGTGCTGGCAGGATCCACCAGCAGGCCTCCAGAACCTGTGGAATGCTGCTGGTAAACTGTAGGTCTGTCCAGGTGCCCTGCCAGCCCACCGGGTACTAGCGTGGGGCTGCGTTATGGACCCTGAATGTAAAAGAATAAATCTTGTATTTATGGGGGGGGCACAGGGGGTGGGTAATGTATTTAATAAATAGAATGCTGTTTATTGTGGGGCTGTGCATTGTTTTGATTGCGGGGACTGGGGGGTGGGGGGGGTTTCCCCAACGGTATGTGGGTAGGCCTCCCTTGTGGGTATTTAGTGGGTGAGGGTTGAGGGTGGTTAGGCCTCACGGGGTGGGGGGTTAGAGTGGGAGGGTATGTACAGTAGGCGTCCCGAGTGGTGGGTGAGGGTGGGTTAACCCCTTCATGACTGTAGCGGTTAATAACCGCTATGGTGATTAAGGGGTTAGGGGACATTACTTTGAAAGTGTTAATTTTTTTCTCTGTTTTACTGTACAGCAGCGGAGGTTGCCATGGGTAGTGGGTAGTGTATTGAATGTATTTATTGGTTATTATGCCTTAACCCCTTCATTACCTTAGCGGCTATACGCTATGCTAATGAAGCCTCATTTCTGAACTTTTAATAATATTGTGCAGGAGCAGGGGGTCCCCTGAGATTAGATTTCTGTCTCAGGGAACCCCCTGCTCACTGTACAATATTATTAAAAATACAGAAATGCTGCTTCTTTACCATAGCGCATAGCCGCTAAGCTAAAGAATGATTCTTTAATGATGTGTGTGTTTTATTCACAGTGTAGATGTGCAGGGGGTCTCCAGAGCAGAAGCGCACAGGTTTCAGGTCTGGGGACCCCGTGCCCCCCGAGATACAGGCCCCTTTAGGGGGTGCCGGTATCCCTCTGCTCTGCTTGGTTTAACAGGCCGCGGTCACGTGATCGTTGCTTTTAACGCAGAGGGATACCGGCACCCCCTAAAGGGGCCTGTATCTCGGGGGGCAGGAGGTCCCCCGACCTGAAACCAGTGCGGTTCAGCTCCCGAGACCCCCTGCACATCTACACTATAAATAAAAATGTATTTCAAATGTATTTATTTATTTATTGCGGGGATGCTGTGTGTGATTATTTTTTATTGTGTCTAGCGGGGGTGGGTGACGGGGTTTGGTTTATAAATGTGAGTTTATAAATAAAATAAAGAATATTATTTCTAGGGGCCTTAGAACAGAAGTTCCCACGCCAATTGCGCGCTCATTGCTCTTTTGTTACAATGTTGCTGGTCTTGCGGGTTTGCAGTCTGGCAGCAAAAAGCAGTTTGTAGTACTTTATGTGAGATAAATTAAGCAGTTCTTTTATTGCTGAAGTCGCCACCAAAAACTTTTATTTTCAAATACAGTACAAAAACCGTGCAACACACAACAACATACAGTATCCTTTGTTTAAGTACAGCAGGTACTATAGGGTAAAACATGTACTGTACAGTACAGCACAACATTACAGTATGGTCTCACTGAAAGTCCTCCCCATTTTCCATCAAGGGCGGATTCCATGCATGGCGCAAAACGCCATTAATGCAGTCTCTAACGCCTCTCATTACAGGATCTGTAACAGGGTAATAGCGCTGCATTTCTTCCACAATCTTTTTCCTTAAATTAGAAGGAAGGGCCTTTTTATGGCGATTCCCATCGTAATTTACTTTGAACACCCACTCGCAGTACAATGTGTAGGGAACATGGTGTTTAAATATGATCAAGGCATACTTGTGTGGTATACCAGCACTCCTCACCCTATACTTCTCCCTCAGCGCCGGTGTCAGATCGCACAGCGAGATGTCGGGCTCTGTTTGTATGCGAGCGGGTGTAGGAGGTCTTTTGGGAGCGGGTGTACTTGAGGCGACGGGCAATGGTAGGGTGTCTGGGAGGAAGCTTTCCTCCGGTAGTGGTCGCCGGGTTGTCTCCTGGCGTGGTCTTGACGGGGTTGTCATGTCCTCCTCAATAGCATACTATACTGCATATTCTGGTGGAGGGGGTGTGCTTGGTGATGGAAGGGGTTCGAAGGTACCATGCATCACATCCATGTCACCCCCCTGCTCCAGCGTCGGGGAAACAGGGGCATTAACACCGAGCAAATAATGTATGCCCGCTATGTCAGCCTCTATCTTGTCCATCCGTTGATCCATCCGTTGCTCCATATGTAGCATCCGTTGATCCAGCCGTTGCTCCATTTGTAGCATCCGTTGCTCCATATGTAGCACCGACTCCAGAAGCAGATCTAGCTTTGCCAGCACACTAGAATTCCCGGGGAGATCCACACTTAGCCCATTCAGGATCCGGTCTAACGAGCTGCTTGTGCATGGCATCTGGAGATCTGGGGGGATGGGTGCAACGGAGGATGAGATGGGTGTTCTCTGGAGAGAAGCGGCATCGATGGAGAGTGGAGGAGGTGACCTGGGGATGCCCGGTACAGGAGGAGCTGCAGCGTCGTCGAAGAGGGATGGAGAAGGTGACCGCTGGATTTCCGGGAGAGAAGCAGAGTCGTCCAAGAGCAAAGGAGACAGTGACCCGTGGATTTCAGAGGCAGCAGCATCTTCAGATGGAACCGGAGAAGATGGGGGTGGAGAAGCCGGGCTGAAGATTTCCGGGACAGCTACAGCAGAGTCGTCGAAGTTTATGGGAGCAAGTGGTCTGCGGATTCGGTGAGTTGGCTGCCATTCGTCTTGCGTACCGAGCACAGTACCGTATTTCTTCTTCACATAATAAGGCTGACGTGTTTTAAAAGCCTTAGCCTTTGGGGTCAGCAGAAGGTTTTCTTTGTTGGCCTTAGCCTGTCGCTTTGCCTTTGGCTTGGAAACGGTAACTGCCTTTCTTTTTTTCAGTGTGGCAGGCACAGCAGAGGTGAGATGGTTCTTTCGTCCATAGAACCGGGGATGCTCCATGTAAGCGGGAGGCACAATGCAGTATCTGGACAATGGCTCAGATAAAGATCAGCAAGTGGTGGGCTATGCAACGTGTACAAACTTTTATGCATGGCGGCCAGGTACAGGTGTTGAAAGTGGGTGGTCTTTAATGTGAGTCATTAACATATAAATACACCATCCATTTTGTGGATTCACTGCACATTGAATACACATCGACTAAACATCGAATATACATTCTTGTGTTTGTATTTCTTTCTACTCGCAGCAATGCCTGTTAAGAAGATTTCAAAGGATCTCAGCATGAGAATGAAGGAGATGTACACGAGCGGAAAACGAATTGCAGATATCCAGCGCTGGTTAACTGCTTCTGGCCTCGTTGTGCATCAAGCACCGTGTGCCATCATGCACAAGGAAAAAACAGAGACCGCAAAAAGGCACCAAGGGTAACAAATGCGTAAGTATACTGTATTTATAAAACTTAACCAAAAAAAATATAGAAAACTGTAGTGTACATCTACAGTATACCGTATTTATATAGTATATTTATATTACAACAGTATATAGTGTATGTGTGGTCAATTTATATTTTTTGTGCAGCAGTATACACTTTTGGTATATTGCAATTCATCTTACAACGGAATATACAGTATATGATGTGTATTTATTATGATATAACAACAGTATACCGTATTTATATAGTATATTTATATTACAACAGTATATAGTGTATGTGTGGTCAATTTATATTTTTTGTGCAGCAGTATACACTTTTGGTATATTGCAATTCATCTTACAACGGAATATACAGTATATGATGTGTATTTATTATGATATAACAACAGTATACCGTATTTATATAGTATATTTATATTACAACAGTATATAGTGTATGTGTGGTCAATTTATATTTTTTGTGCAGCAGTATACACTTTTGGTATAATGCAATTCATCTTACAACGGAATATACAGCATATGATGTGTATTTATTATGATATAACAACAGTATACCGTATTTATATAGTATATTTATATTACAACAGTATATAGTGTATGTGTGATCAATTTATATTTTTTGTGCAGCAGTATACACTTTTGGTATATTGCAATTCATCTTACAACGGAATATACAGTATATGATGTGTATTTATTATGATATAACAACAGTATATTTATATAGTATATTTATATTACAACAGTACTGTATACTGTATATTTTGTCTATTTATATTTATAGTACAGCAGTATACATTTTTTGTATATTTATATTTACTGTATATTACAACATTACATGTACAGTATACAGTATACATTTTATATTGCTGCATATTAATAACACAATATAATTTCTTTGCATTGTAGGGAGACTACTCTTCTGGTGGACAGAATAAGTGAGGAGAATGATGAGAGGAGCGCATTAAGGGTTAAAAACACTCTGCAGGAAAACCACAATCTGACTGTATCCGAGAGCAGCATAAAGAAGATGAGACGCAGAATTGGATGGAAATATGGACGTGTGAGGTTAGTACTGGACAGTACAGGAGGTACTGTAAAGTAAAAGTGTTGTTTTGCAAACTGTACTGCGCTGTGACGCTAACATTTTTTATTCATTGTCATTACAGAGCGTACCCCATGATACGGGACGCAAACAAAATCAAAAGAGTGCTCCAGGCCCAGGCATGGATCGACAGCGGTGAGACTTTCCAGGATTGCATCTTCACTGATGAGTCTACTGTGTCGCTGGAGAGATTTGCAAGATTTGCGTTCCACAAAAAAGGCCGCATAACTTTGAAGCCGCGGCCAAAACACCCTGTGAAGCTGCATGTGTGGGGTGCCATCTCTAGGCGTGGACCGGGATGCATTGTCGTCTTTGAAGGTACAATTTCTCAAATATAATGCCGCCTAATGCACTGTACTTGACTAGTGTTGCCTTACCGTATGCACTGTACTGTACTATTGAGCACTTTTCTTTTCTTGCTATAGGAATCATGAATAAAGATTTCTTCCAAGACAACATTGTGCCCGTGATAGTGCGATACATCACACAAGACTTTCCCAATGGTCATCGCTTTTACCAGGACAATGATCCCAAGCACACCGCGTCGACGGCGCATATCCTTGAGCGCGGCATCAACTGGGTGAAGACGCCAGCGGAGTAAGTGCAGTAGACCGTGTCCCATTTATGTTCCCCATTGTTTTTACTGTGTACTGTATCTCTTAAACTAATTGTCCTTTCTTTCCAATCACAGATCGCCAGACTTCAATCCGATCGAAATGGTCTGGCATCAGCTGAAGGACCACATCCGTAAAGTGGCGAAACCCTCCAAGAATGACGAGTTGTATAAAGCCATAATGAGTTTTTGGAACGATGTACTCACCGTGGAACGATGCAATAAATATATAGACCATATTGCCACTGTGTTGCCCATTGTCATCGCGCGCAATGGGCAAGCATCAGGAAAGTAGTACAGTGCTGTAGTATTGCACAGTAAGTACAGTATGATACAGGTAAGTATGGCACAGATTTTTTCTTTACCAATAGTCAGAGTATACAGTAGTTCCAGTATACAGTACAGTAGACTAGTTTGACAGTACTACAGTAACTGCCTACTAACTGCTCCATTTTTTTCTTTCCGGAGAAAGCTGCACCAGCCACCTACTGTACAGTAGTTCTACCATAATACAGTACGCACATACAGTACAGTACAGTAACTGAACAAAGTTTTTGTTTTCTTGTCGTTCCAGGAAAAAGGGTGCCCAAAGGGGAGGGGGGGCCTTGTGTTCCATCAAATCTGCTTGTGCAGTCAAATGTACAGTATATAAACAGCAGTAATGATGTACACAAAACCTCTCCTCTCTCAATGAACTACTGTACCGCAGACACAATGAGGATACTGTTACAGTATGAAGGGAAAAAGAACAGGATGGGTTATTTAACATTACAGTATACTGTGCAATATTTATACTGTATATTTATATATACTGTATTTTTATTCTAAAGGTATTCGAGAATGTACTGTACTGTATGAGGACCTGGTGACTTTCAACCCTCTCAGACTCACAGAACGGATTATTTCACATTACTGTATATTTATCCTGTATATTTTCAGTAATTTAGAAGCAGTGGCTGTTCTGAACAGAACAGTTACTGTAAGCAAACGGATGCACATCAGATTTACATTTCAAATTCGAGAGGGGATTTTTCCAAAGCAGGCAGGCCTCCCTCTAAGGAAGGTGGATGGTGGGATGATACAGTACTCTGGCTGGCCTCCTGCTGAATCTTGTTATCGTAGCCAGCCCAGGGCCAGATTAACAAAACAATGGCTTGGATTGGATTAGCCAGACGATTGATGCTTGGCCAGGGAGGGATTAAAAACTCTAAGGGAGGGGGTGGGTGGTGTAGCTGTAGGATTGTACTGTGTCAGTATTTCCAACGGCAGGTCACCCTAATAATTGCATGAATAAACCCCCAAAGACAAGACCCAAATATAGTACAGTATACTGTATACTGCATATACAGTACAGAGCTGTGTACTGTATTATAAATAAATAATCATACAGTACTGTACAGTATGTATTATTGTGTGTTGATGTTTTGAATTGCTGTTAACTTGAAATGTTTCACCATTGTATTGTACTGTATTTGTAAATAAAAGTTTTTTGTGGCGACTTCAGCAATAAAAGAACTGGTTAATTTATCTCACATAAAGTACGTGAATACGACCGCAATCACCATTGTACAGTAAATGGGTGCATAGGATGGAACGACAGGTGCTAAAGGGGTATAAATATGATACTGTATTTATCAGTGTTGATCAAAGAGAGTTGATCAGAAGGATTCCCCTTATATACAGCACTCTATTGTCATCCATACAGTACTGTATACTGTAGTAAAGGGTAGACAACAAATGGTCTTGCAGTATACTGTATTACTAAAAATCTGTCAGGTTGACCAGAATCACTGCGGATATCGGAAAATAATACAATTTTATTAATTCTACGTAGAATTAATAAAATTGTATTATTTTTCGATATCCGCAGTGATTCTGGTCAACCTGACAGATTTTTAGTAATACAGTATACTGCAAGACCATTTGTTGTCTACCCTTTACTATACTGTACTGTATGAATGACAATAGAGTGCTGTACAGTATATAAGGGGAATCCTTCTGATCAACTCTCTTTGATCAACACTGATAAATACAGTAATTTATCTCACACTCAGTACTACAATACAAACTGCTTTTTGCTTGCAATAAACAAACAAACAGGGAAGCGCTATATGAGTTAGGATCAGGCCCAGCAGCCACTTTATGTTGAAAACCACATATGAAATGAGCATAAAATTGCATGAATAATTACACAAAAATATATAAAATAAATAGCACAAGTCTCTGACAGAGAGAAATTGTCCAGGTGGTGTGGATACAGGTTAATGCCCCTGTCTGATAGGACAGACTCGGGCAAGAATGGCCTGTGAGAGGTGAATATCCAGAATGGTAGCTGGGATGGAAAGCGCTACCAACTGTGCAGGTATTGAAGTGTGTAGAAATGGGAAGGTGCCGTAGGCATCAAATGTGGAAAGCGCTCACCCAGACTTCATACACTTCGCGCTTTTTGCTTGCAGACTGCAAAGCCGCAAGACCAGCAACATTGTAAAAAAAGAGCAAAAAAAGAGCAATGAGCGCGAAATTGGCGTGGGAACTTCTGTTCTAGGGCCCCTAGAAATAATATTCTTTATTTTATTTATAAACTCACATTTATAAACCCCGTCACCCACCCCCGCTACACACAATAAAGCGGGCACTTACAGTACAGTATACAGTATATTTATTTCTCTTCATGTATTTATTTAGATTTATTTATTAATTGTGGAGCTGCTGTGCGTGAGGGGCCATGGCCAGGATGGGGGGGGGGTAACGGTACAGTATGTGGGTAGGGGGTGAGGGTGGTTAGACCTCACAGTACATTATGCACATTGGGTCCCCCCCCCCCCCCTCCCCACATTTACAGTACATACACTGCACGACATCAATGCAGGGAGGGTTTACCAATGCAGGGAGGGTTTACCAATGCAGGTAAGGCTTTAGGCCTTTATATCTCTCTCCCTTCATTGTAATCTGTTTAACAGAAACATTAGGGGGGAAGGGGCTTTAGGCCTTTATATCTCTCTCCCTTCATTGTAATCTGTTTAACAGAAACATTAGGGGGAAGGGGCTTTAGGCCTTTATATCTCTCTCCCTTCATTGTAATCTGTTTAACACAAACATTAGGGGGGAAGGGGCTTTAGGCCTTTATATCTCTCTCCCTTCATTGTAATCTGTTTAACACAAACATTAGGGGGGAAGGGGCTTTAGGCCTTTATATCTCTCTCCCTTCAGTGTAATCTGTTTAACAGAAACATTAGGGGGGAGGGGGCTTTCAACAATGCTGTGTACTGTATAATGTATAAGGTTTTTTACAATTAGATAGATGTAATCCTTGGTATTGTAAGGGTTACTGTAGCTTTGGTTTTAAATTGTGTTTTCTGGTTGGTACTTACACAGTATATATTGATTTTGGTTTACTTGATTGGTTAAAATACTGTAGTTGACTTGTTTGGAAGTGTTTGTATTTACTGGTAGAGTAGCTTGCAATTATATTGTTAACATTCATTTGCAGAATGTACAGTATATGGTGCATAGATTTAATGCTATGCATCATTTACAGTATACAATGTAAATGCAATGTACTGTGTGGATTGGAATGTTATGTTTTATATTGTAAAATCAGTTAGGATTATTAAATGGATTATTATTATTATTGTCTGTACTGTATAGAGATGCGTTATTTGTAGGACAGTATGATTTTGATAACCATTCTACATGTACTGTATTTGTATATTGGTTCATCATCTGTGTGTATATACTGTATACTGTATACTATACAGTATATACATATATATATATATATATATATATATACAGTATATATATACTGTACACAGTATATACTGTATATGTACTGTATAGGGATTGTTATTATATATACTGTATAATGTATATATATATCCAGTATATATACAGTATATACTGTACAGTATACTGTATATTTATTTCTTTTCATGTATTTATTTATTTATTTAGATTTATTTATTAATTGTGGGGCTGCTGTGCGTGATTTTTTTTTATTGGGGGTGAGGGGGGTGTTTGGCCCTTGGTGTGAGTTTAGGACTTGCAGCAGCAGCACAATTAATAAATAAATGTAAATAAATAAATGACAATAAATACATTTAAAATACATTTTTATTGATAGTGTAGATGTGCAGGGGGTCTCCGGAGCTGAAGCACACAGGTTTCAGGTCTGGGGACCCCGTGCCCCCCGAGATACAGGCCCCTTTAGGGGGTGCCGGTATCCCTCTGCTCTGCTTGGTTTACAGGCCGCGATCACGTGATCGGGGCCTTTAACGCAGAGCACTCAGCACTCAGAAACACAGGCCAGGCAGATTTAACACACACACACAATAGGGGGAGGTTTTTTTACATAGATTGCAGGGAAGCTTAACGCACACACAATAGGGGGATAGGGGGAGGGGGATTTATATAGATTAGAGAGAAGGCAGGGCGTTTTAAAAGCGAGAATAGGGGGAGGGGGTTTTACATAGATTAGAGAGAAGGCAGGGAGTTTTAACACAGACGTGAAAAATATGTATTGAATGTATTAATTGTTTATTATGCCTTAACCCCTTCATTGCCTTAGCGGCTATCCGCTATGGTAATGACGCAGCATTTCTGTATTTTTAATAATATTGAGCAGGAGCAGGGGGAGTCCCTGAGCATTAATTTCTGGCTCAGGGAACCCCCTGCTCACTGTACAATATTATTAAAATACAGAAATGATGCTTCTTTACCATAGCGCATAGCCGCTAAGGTAAAGAACGAGTGTTTATTTATACTGTATATTGTATGTGTTTTATTGATAGTGTACATGTGCAGAGGGTCTCCAGAGCAGAAGCGCACAGGTTTCAGGTCTGGGGACCCCGTGCCCCCCGAGATACAGGCCCCTTTAGGGGGTGCCGGTATCCCTCTGCTCTGCTTGGTTTACAGGCCGCGGTCACGTGATCGGACCTTTAAACCAAGCAGAGGGATACCGGCACCCCCTAAAGGGGCCTGTATCTCGGGGGGCACGGGGTCCCCAGACCTAAAACCAACGCGGTTCAGCTCCGGAGACCCCCTGCACATCTACACTATCAATAAAAATGTATTTGAAATGTATTTATTGTCATTTATTTATTTATTTATTTTTTGGCGGCTGCTGTGTGTGTGTATTTTTTTATTGTGGGTAGCGGGAGGGTGGGTGAATGGGGTATTAGCCCCAACGATGGTTGGGGAGGGCTTGCGGGGGGGGGGGGGTAGCGGGAGGGCTTAACCCCTTCATGACCGTAGCGATATTAACTGCTATGATCGTGAAGGGGTTAAGTGCACCCGCAACCCCCCCCCCTCCCGCAAGTCCTAAACTCACACCAAGGGCCAAATACCCCCCTCACCCATCCCCACTACACACAATAAAGCGGGCACGGTGGGTTAACCCCTTCATTGCCTTAGCGGCTATCCGCTATGGTAATGACGCAGCATTTTCCGTATTTTTAATAATATTGATCAGGAGCAGGGGGGGTCATCTGGCCCAGGGAACCCCCTGCTCACTGTACAATATTATTAAATCTCTCTCTCTGCTGCAAACACATCTCGCCCCCAGTATGTGCAGTAATTTACTGAACATGTACTGTAGAATAAATGCATAGTTTATTTATTCGGGTTTATTACACAGTATACTGTTCGGCAGGAAAACATCAGCATACTGTACAGCACAATATTACTGTATCCATCGAAATCCCCACATTAGCCGTTTTCTTTTCTGAGGAAAAACAAAATGAAAAGTTTTAATGTACAGTAATGGTCAGCCCCCTAAAGAAGTACCCAGCCTGCCCCACCAAAATAATACGGCAACAATACAGTACTCACCATACTGTATTACTGAATTTCCCATTCAGCTTGCGCCTTCGCCGGGCCACTGCCAGTCCAGCTTTCATCATCACCCACGTCGATAGTTAGCAGCGGGACTAGCCCACCTGTAGTCAGCGGGAAATCGCTTAGGTACATGCAAGCTTCATCAAAACTGGCCGCGAAATCCGACTCAGGGTTGCCACTGACGGCGGGGCCATCATGATAAGCTGGTGCTGGTGCTGGTTCTGGCGCATTGCTTGGCAGGGACTGTCGCTTTACCCTTTGCCTTTTGCCGCCTCCATGATCATAGATACGGGAAAAACCCTGTGACACACACCAATACCCTCCAACAAATTGGGGCTCAATACGGTGAAAACAGGGGTCACTACATAACCTTTTCCTTATTGCCCGCTTCCACAAATGAGGAGTTGGCAAAAATCTGTAAAAGTCATAGTTTTCGATAAAATACTGATAAATTTGAACAACTGTTGCCATCTAATCCTCTGTTGCATTAATAGCGGCCCATATCAAATAAGCATAACTTCTGTCAGGTTTTTGGAACACGGGCTGCATTTGAACACTCATGTCTCAGGAGAATAGTGTAAGCGAAAATGGTCTTTGTCTTTATTTAATACAGTATGTAAAGCCTAAATTGATACATTTTTTGCAAAGTCTTGTTTCAGTCTCAAGGACAAGTTACACAATAGCATACTGTACTGGGATAAAGTATCTTTTTTTAAACGAAACAACTTGCAAAGCCCACACATTACTTAAGTCATGAGTTTATGCCATCTGGTGGACAATCGAAACATTGCAGCCTAGTAAATCATTCTCATTATCATTTAACAGATCAGGCCCCCGTCAGCCAGGCATGAACCGTGGCTGGGAAGGCAAACGCAACGAAGCATGCAAGAGGTGAGCAGCGGCGGATTCCAGGTATCTGCCAGGTACAAACCGGGCATTTGCTCGAATAAAGTGTGTCGGTGCAGTAGGTGGCACAGGAGCTCTTGCGATACAGAGTATCACTGTCCCTGGTTACAAACACTTCATGTCTCCTGCAGGTCAGGACACGCACGAAGGTGGAGCCCTTCGTGCCACCAGACGACGAGGCGGGCTACGAGGCGGACGATGAGGCATACGACAAAGCGGGCGTCAAGTGGTGCGAAGAGGTGGGCTACAAGGCGGCCGATGAGGCAGACGACGAAGCGGATGTCAAGTCTGGCGACGAGGTGGGCCATGGCGAAGGAGAATACGAGAGGTGTGGACGGATCTGCTGCTTCACCTTTTTTAGGCGGAGAAGAAGCCAGGAGCAGGTAGCAGAGGAGCCAGGGCGTAGATACAGGGGTATTCTAGGGGCCCTGAAAAGTTGGTTTGACCGCAGGAGAGGCAGATAAGATCAGGAAGGCTGCGGGAGGGGCAGGTACTAGAAGGAGATAGGGATATTGGGCGTGAGAGGGTGAGAGAGAACAAGGAGCAGGGCCGGAGCGCGGGTTTCATGCGCCCGAGGCGAAACTTAAAATTTGTGCCTCAGTTGTATAAAAAATAATAAGATAAATAAAATAATAAAATAAACAGTGGCGTAGCTATCGGGGCTGCAGGGGGTGCGACCGAACCCCAGCGCGACGCAAAATAAAAATAAAAGGGCGCCAAAATACTGGATAAAAAAAAGAATAATAATTTTCAAAAAAAAAAAAGATAAATAAATTAGAAATAATAAGAGGAAAAAATAATAATGATTATTAATGCGCCCCTAGGACCTCTGCGCGCTAGGCGACCGCCTAATGGCCGGCCGGCCCTGCGAGGTATGCGGGAGGAAAAGGGGTGAATGGGATAGATATGCAGGGGGATGGGGGAGCAGGTGAGTTATACACAGGGGCACAAGGGCCCCATCACCCGCATCTCTATATACTGAGTGTGCCCCTGTGTATAACAACGCTGATCTGTGCTGCTCCATCTGATCTCACTGCGCAGTGATCCAGGGACCATCCGATCGTCATTTAATGGGGTCAGGAAGGATTTTTTTCCCCCCATTGCACAGCAGGGGTTATGTTTCGCCTTCCTCTGGATCACAGCAACAAACTGCACTTTGTACATGAATTATCAGTGAGATCTTTATACACCCTGCATTGGTCTTCACCCCTTTGCTGCCGGAGGGGCCTGCAATGCATTGCTCTGCGTGTTACTATATCGCTCTGCAATGTGCTGCAGGCCCCTCCCAGCAAAGAGATTCATTATTTCAATAAAATACTCTCTTTAATCAAACCTATGTGTAGTGTCTTTTCTATCCGTTGTATCTATTGCTAACAGCTCAGTGATTCTTCCCCAGGACGCTGCACTAGTGTCACGCTGCCAAGCCCAGGTGTGAGGGAGATTTATAGGGTCACATATACACTTCTGCCAAAACACGAGTGCAAACAGGAAGCCCCTCTGATCTCATATATTTTATTACACAAAACGGTATCTAAAAAGGTAAAAATAACATACATGGGATTCTGCTACAAATATCTCTCTAATTACAAACCAATTAGCAAATCATTCAGATTAGTCGAGCGAAAAGAAAGGGTTAAGTATCTCATGTACAGTATATGCAGTGTAGGCTGTTCTGCAGCATTACATGCAGGGGACAACGTTTAGGGGATATAAGTAATGCTGATCTCAGAGCTGACCGGCTGACCTGCTCTACCGGCTGACCGGCTGACCTGCTCTTCTGGCTGACCTGCTGACCTGCTCTACTGGCTGACCGGCTGACCTGCTTCTCTTCTTTCAGCTAAATGACCTGAATTGTGGCCCCTGTATCTCCCAATTAAACGTTTTATTGGCATATTCTTGTTTGACTCGTTCTATACAGACATTTTCTATATATTCATTGTGGGATTTGATAACATCTGTAAGATCTCTCAGAATATCACATTCTGTACGTTTGTGTTGAAGATTTTTCCATTCTCAATTTACTTAATATTAGTTTTTGGCATCAATTATTTATATCGAGTCCAAAATACCTTTATACAGAATGCTGTTCCATTTAGCCCACAAATGCTGCTTCATTAAAGCCCATGGGTGGCACTTTATGCATTCTCAAACTTTTAGGCAACATCCCTAATTTCCAAAAGTGGGATTAAATCTGTCCATATTTAAATGGTTAATTTTCTTACTCAGACTCCTAAATCCCTCCCCAAATATATCCGTTTCACATAAAAGTGTGTGCGCTTCTCCTTCCGCCTAACTGGCACGTCGTCCTTACGGGCGCCACTCCTTGCAACTCCACGCTGCCCTCCAGTGGCAAAAGAAATAAGATACATTTACTATACTCGTCTGGCAGCTGCTCCCGTATAAGGTGGGTAACTCTGTATTAGGGGTCTTGGTAGACTATATTTTATACTTATGTCGGATAGATGAGGAATTAATATTCCTAACGGGTTATTGTGAGAGGCCTTAGATCTTATCCTATATGCACGCAGCCCTCGCCTCTCTGACCTTGAACACATACTTCAATCTGATTTTTGAGACTTGAAACTGGATTTCCCAAAACAAACTGATTTTAAACACTGACAAGACGGTAACAATGGTATTTGGGACCAGAGCTAAATTGCTAAAGCTGCCAATGACAGAGCTTCAGATAAAAACCAGCTCTAAAACCATCCTAGCCCCTGTTACGGGAGACGGAGGGAGGGAGGGGGAGACAAACATATGGAGGGAGGGAGGGAGGCAGAGGGAGACAGACAGACCGAGGGAAGCGGAGGGAGACAGACAGAGGGAGACAGACAGACAGACGGAGGGAGGGAGACAGTGAGGGAGAGAGAAAGTGAGGGAGAGAGGGAGGGAGGGAGACATGGAGACAGAGTGAGGGAGACAGAGGGAGGAAGACAGAGGGAGGGAGGGAGACAGAGGGAGGGAGACAGACGGAGGGAGGGAGACAGACGGAGGGAGATGGAGGGAGGGAGACGGAGGGAGGGAGACGGAGGGAGGGAGGGAGACGGGGGGAGGGAGACGGAGGAGGGAGACAGAGGGTACACTGGTACACACACGCGCACACACTGGTACACACACACACACACACACAGGTACTCACACACACACTGGTACACACACACACTGGTACACACACACACACTGATACACACACACACACTGATACACACACACATTGATACACACACACACTGATATACACACACACACACTGACACACACACATTGATACACACACACTGATATACACACACACACACACACACTGATACACACACAGATATACACACACACACACAGATATACACACACACAGATATACACACACACACAGATACACACACACACAGATACACACACACAGATACACACACCCACACACATACACACTGACACACACACACACACTGATACACATACACACACATACACACACACACACACACAGATACACACACACACACTCACACACACACACACACACACACACACACACACACACACACACACACACACACACACACACACACACACACACACACAGACACAGATACACACACACAGTGGAGTACAAGCAGAGGCAGCCACGAGCAGGCGGCTCCCCGCCTCCCCCTGCACCCACCCCCGCGTCCATCTCCCGCACCAAGGGGGGAGGGGGGTGGATGGGAGCGCCGGGACGCCCCCCTCCCCCAGCAGGCAGCCTATCACCCCGGGCAGCCACCACTGCCCGCTCCCGCGCCCATCTCCCGCACCAAGGGGACCGGGGGGGGGGGGGGAAGGGAGCACCAGGACAGGAGGCAAACGTTGAGGCAAAGGCACAAAAACCCACCTGCTATCACCCCAGGCGGGCAGAGGGGGGGGAGACACCGCGCAGAGGAGCCATGAGCGGGCAGAGACACACACACCACGTGTGCTCTGCAGAAGGAAGCGTAAGTCCCGCCCCCGGCACCCTCTGACTTGCAGCCAATCCCCTGCGGCCCGGCCGGCATTCTAAGTCCCGCCCCCCGGCAACCATTCATTCAACATAGAAAAAAAAACTTACCTGCCCTCGCATGGCATCCTCCTCACCGCCGCCACCACAAATCCTTAGAAGAGCTGCACGGTCGTGCCCGAAGAGCCGCGGTTTGACAACCCCTGTTATAAGCTAAAGCAGTAAAATTCAGGGCATTATTGAAAACCCTGCTTTCTGATTGGTTAAAATTCCGGGCATTATCCAATCAGTAATGCCCGGAAATTTAGCAGTTTGCAAAGTGCAGTTTTCAATCTGTTTATTTCTAGCCAATCAGCTTTCAGAACAGCTGAGACAGGGCGGGGGATTGGTTAGATTGAAGTAACAGCTCTGAGACAGGGCAGGGGATTGGTCAAAAAGTATCAGCCACGGTTTGACTCCTCCCCCTCCCGAGCTGACTGAGATTTTCTGAGCAGATTCAATTGAATTGGGGGAGAGGGGGGTCGGCAAATAAGTAAGTGGCTGCCTGCTGTTTGTTTGTGGCTGCAGTTTCTGTGTGTCTCAGTAGCAGTGTGTGTGCTGTTGTATATCTGTGTAGAGGTGCTGTGTGTGTGTATAGAGCTCCAGTGTGTGTGTGTGTGTGTGTGTGTGTGTGTGTGTGTGTGTGTGTGTGTGTGTGTGTGTGTGTGTGTCAGTGTCAGCAGCAGTGTTTATGGGTGTAGCATGTGTGTGTAGCAGCAGCAGTGTGTGTGTGTGTGTGTGTGTGTGTGTGTGTGTGTGTGTGTGTGTGTGTGTGTGTGTGTGTGTGTGTGTGTGTGTGTGTGTGTGTGTGTGTGTGTGTGTGTGTGTGTGTGTGTGTGTGTGTGTGTAAAGGTGCTGAGTATAGAGGTGCTGAGTATAGAGGTGCAGTGTTGTGTGTGTGTATGTTGTGTGTGTAGAGGTGATGTGTTGTGTATAGAGGTGCAGTGTTGTGTGTGTGTGTGTGGTGGGGGGGTTGTAGAGGTGCTGTGTTGTGTGTAGAGGTGGGGGGGGAGTGCAAATTTTAGTAAGTTGCTGCATTTTTTATTGTGGTGCAGTGTGTGTGTGTGTGTGTGTGTGTGTGTGTGTGTGTGTGTGTGTGTGTGTGTTGTATGTGTAGTAGCAGTTTGTGTGTGTGTAGAGCTGATGTGTGTGTAGAGCTACTGTGTTTATGTGTATAGAGCTCCAGTGTGTGTGAGTGTCAGCTGCAGTGTTTATGGGTGTAGCATGTGTGTGTAGCAGCAGAGTTTGTGTGTGTAGAGCTGTTGTGATGTGTGTGTGTGTAGACCTGCTGAGTTGTGAGTGTAGAGGAGGTGCTGTGTTGTGTGTCTAGAGCTCCAGTGTGTGTCTGATTGTGTGTGTGTGTGTATGTAGAGCTGCTGTGATGTGTGTGGTGTGCTTGTGTGTGTAGAGGTGGTGTGTGTGTGTGTGTGTAGCAGCAGTTTGTGTGTGTGTGTGTGTGTGTGTGTACACAGAGGGGGTGGCAGTGTGTGGATATAGATATCTGCAGTGTAAGAGTATATAGAGGTGGTTTCATGTATTTACCATTTTATTTTAATTAAAAAAATCTATTTAACTATACAAAAATGTCTATTATTTACGCCTTATATATAATAAGCCTATAATAGTAATAATCCCCTCAGAACAGGGCATTACTGGCCAATAAGGCCCTGGCTGGGTTAAAATCCCTCGGCTTCGCCTCGGGCCTTCAACTCTTCCAGCCAGGGCATTATTGGCCAGTAATGCCCTGTTCTTCAGGGATTATTACTTAAATAAAGCGAGTGGCTGTACCCCAACGTCTTACATGTTCTTTCTCTTGTGTTACAGTCCTGCTGGGTCCTTCACTCATTCAGTACATTAAAATTCCATAATGAGCTGAACCTGAGAAATGCGGTGGAGTTGGCAAAGAAAAGTCTCATTGGGGATAAAGAGCTGCCGGTGAAAGTGGAGGCTGCGATCGCACTGCAGATGTTGATAAGCAACCAGGGGCCAGGTAAGACAAGTGATGGACATTTGTGAAGCATTATGCTGTCTATGGTTCCTAGATGGGATAATTGCGGGATCTAACAATGTTCTCCCCTTACTCTCTGTCTGTTATCAATCTGACATGTATTTGGCACTGAATCCATTCTTTCTTTTGCTACCTCTTCTTCTATTTTCTTGGCTTTCTTGTGATTGGCTCTCTCGCTGCATGTAATTTGGCTGCTGCCTCATGGTTGGCTGCTTTATTATTGGCTGTCTTGTGATTTGGATCTTTGCTGTGTTGTCTTGTAGTTACTTCCTGACTGCAGCTTTGTGTCTCCTAGCTAAAGAGCATTTGAGACCATACATCAGGCATGTTATGCAAGAACTGCTTCACATAGTCAAAGAGACGGAGAACGATGACCTGACCAACGTTATTCAGAAGAGGATCTGTGAATACAGCCAGGAGGTGGCTCCCATTGCAGTAGACATGACAAGGCATCTGGTAAGTGGGAAAATATTTTCTTTATATGTAATGTATATTTAAGCTTGGCCCCCTGCAGAAGCACTTACCAGAATGCCTTCCTACTGTCTCTGTACGTCCTTCCTACCTATCAATTAGATTATAAGCTCTTCGGAGCAGGAACTCCTTTTCCTAAATGTTACTTTTGTCTGGAGCACTGATCTGTTGTTTGTATTATTTGTTATTTATATAAGATTGTCAAGTGTATTACTGCTGTGAAGCACTATGTACATTAATGGTGCTATATAAATAAAGAGATATACATATTTTTATCTTTCACTAGCTGAAAGACCAGGCGTTGCCCATGAGTTAAATTTCCCGCTAGGAGAAGGGGGGGGGGAAGGGGGGAGGAGGGGGGGGTAGGGGGGAGGAGGGGAGGGACAGTGGACAGGAGGAGGGGAGGGGGGGAGGGACAGTGGACAGGAGGAGGGGAGGGGGGAGGGACAGTGGATAGGAGGAGGGGGGGACAGTGGACGGGAGGGGGGGGCAGTGGATGGGAGGGGGGGGGACAGTGGACAGGACCCCCCCCCATGCGTAGCTCCGGTCCCCACCCTAGAGTGTCTGACACACACACAGTGACTCACACACACACATAGTGTCACACTCACACACAGTGTAACACACACACACACACACACAGTGTCACACACACAGTGTCACACACACACACACACACACACACACACACACACACACACACACACACACACACACACACACACACACACACACACACACACACACACACAGTGTCCCCCCCCACACACACAGTGTCACACACACACACACACACACAGTGTCCCCCCCCCACACACACAGTGTCAAACACACACACACACACAGTGAGACACACACACACACAGTGACACACATACACACACAGTGAGACACACACACACGTCACCTCTCCTTCTGGCCGCCGCCATCTTAGTTACTCCGCGAGGGAGGAAGGGGGTCCTTCCGAGTGCCGCCATCTTAGGCGCCGCATGGCAGCTGCAGGCTGCCTGCCCACTGCCTGTTGGAGCACCGGGGGTAGGTGAGCGGAGCACCGGGGGGGAGGTGAGCGGAGCACCGGGGGGGGGGGAGCTGAGTGGAGCACCGGGGAGGGGGGGAGGTGAGTGTGATGGTTTGGGGGGAGAGGACAGAGAGAGAGAGGGGTGTGTGTGTGTGTGTGTGTGTGTGTGTGTGTGTGTGTGTCCTTTGGCCCGTCACTCCGCCTCAGGCCAATGAGAGGTGTGCGGGGGAGGGTGGGCCAAGGGACCAATGAGATTTCCCCTAGGGACAGAGACCATGCAGACATCCAGACAGGCATACAGTGCTTTCACAAATATAGTATAAGATTATAAGGCAGCAAGATATTGTGTAAGGTAGTAACAGAAGGTGAGAGACAATAATGCAATGTGGCAATCTATGAACACTCTCCAGTTGTAATCCAGGGGGAGCATGAAGGGAAAAGAACATAAAACAAGAAAAACAATCTAAGTGCAGACAATAAAATTCAAGTGATATAAATTCTGCGTTCTTTCTTGGCTCATATGTGATGTCTACTTACAAGATGTAAGTCAAAATCAAGCGGTTTTGACACTCAATGGTCTCTGCTGTGCAGGTATTCCCACCAGGTGATAGGGTCTCCAGCTCTCAGCTCCGCAGCAAAGTGTATGTAAAAGAAATACAAACCATAGTGCAGACCAGTATAATGTAAAAAAAACTAGACTTTATGGGGTTTAAAAAATGAACACTTACAATAAAAACAAGTATTTCAGGCATGTACCACAATCATTGTGATCAAAGAGAGAAGATTTTTTGGTTTACACTTCAGGCTCACCCGCCTCCTCCGGTGTGACTTGGTGTGGACCACCACTCTCAGGTACTTTGTACCTCCAGCGGTGGGCGCATTGATCCAGGTCTCTCTCCCCTCGTGGGTTCCCTCTTCTGTGGGTCAATCACCTTCCCATAACAGCTGCCCGCAGGCACTGTGGAGTTCTCCACTGGGATACAGCCTCTCGGATGGATGTTTCAGCTTCACTCGCACACCGATGCGTCACTTCCGCTCCGTCCCGATACGTCACTTCCGGTCGCGGTTCTGTGAGTATCTGTCAGTAAATTTCTCCTCTCTTCTCTCTCCTCTCTGGGCGGCTACCACTCTACGCGTTTCACCAAAAAAGGGTGTGCGGCTTCCTCAGGAGTGTACCGCCCCCTACTCTAAGGTGACATTATATACCTTCCTTAATTGGAATTTGATCTGGAACACTTGTGCATAAAAAACTGGTCTGCACTTATTACCATCTGTGCCTTTGTACTGCACCGACACACTTTATTCGAGCAAATACCCAGTATGTACCTGGCAGATACCTGGAATGCGCCGCTCCTCACCTCTGACAAGCCCCGTTGCGTTTGCCTTCCCAGCCTGGGTTCATGCCTGGCTGACGGGCGGCTGATCTGTTAAATGATAATGATTAGGATTTAATAGGCTGCAATGCTTCGCGTGTCTACCAGATGGCATAAATTCATGAATTGTAATGCAGTATATATATATATATACTGTGCAGTATTGCAGCCAGCGGGAATAAAATGCTTCAATCCCTGCCTGGAAAATACCTCAATGCACTCGGGCAGAAAACAGTCACAAACCTCAATACACCCGGGTATACCCGAATTCGTGGGACTAGCCGAGCTCGAATAAAGTGTGTCGCCAGTGTATGCATGAAGGAGCGATTCCAAATAGGGAAAAAAACCTCTGACTCATGACAGGATTAACCTGTTATTTTCTGGAACCGCAATATGAGGTGATAAAACGGATAATACTCATAGCTTTTTTTATGGGTAATCTGATCGTCAGGAGGGTGATTCTATGGAATCTAAATTTTGTCCAAAAAAATTGGAAACAGTGTAATATAATAGGGATTAACTGTGGTAATATAGGGTTGAATCAGAATATTTTCATGCTGTATATGATTACATTAGCATATTTCTATCTAGCAGGGAAGGGGTTAAATTGTGTCTTATCATTGTTTCCATAATAGGGGAGATGTTACTTATTCTCACAAGTGGGCTTAGATTAGGGGGCGGTACACTCCTGAGGAAGCCACACACCCTTTTTTGGCGAAACGCGTAGAGTGGTAGCCGCCCAGAGAGGAGAGAGAAGAGAGGAGAAATTTACTGACAGATACTCACAGAACCGCGACCGGAAGTGACGTATCGGGACGGAGCGGAAGTGACGCATCGGTGTGCGAGTGAAGCTGAAACATCCATCCGAGAGGCTGTATCCCAGTGGAGAACTCCACAGTGCCTGCGGGCAGCTGTTATGGGAAGGTGATTGACCCACAGAAGAGGGAACCCACGAGGGGAGAGAGACCTGGATCAATGCGCCCACCGCTGGAGGTACAAAGTCCCTGAGAGTGGTGGTCCACACCAAGTCACACCGGAGGAGGCGGGTGAGCCTGAAGTGTAAACCAAAAAATCTTCTCTCTTTGATCAAAATGATTGTGGTACATGCCTGAAATACTTGTTTTTATTGTAAGTGTTCATTTTTTAAACCCCATAAAGTCTAGTTTTTTTTACATTATACTGGTCTGCACTATGGTTTGTATTTCTTTTACATACACTTTGCTGCGGCGCTGAGAGCTGGAGACCCTATCACCTGGTGGGAATACCTGCACAGCAGAGACCATTGAGTGTCAAAACCGCTTGATTTTGACTTACATCTTGTAAGTAGACATCACATATGAGCCAAGAAAGAACGCAGAATTTATATCACTTGAATTTTATTGTCTGCACTTAGATTGTTTTTCTTGTTTTATGTTCTTTTCCCTTCATGCTCCCCCTGGATTACAACTGGAGAGTGACGATTTGTGGGACTAGCGAAACCAGTCCCCACCAGCTGGGTTTGAGCAGGGGGTTTGAACCTTTCAATAATATTATCACGTTATTTGAACACAATATCACTGTTTAACAATTAATTGATTTGGTCAAAATATTCACTGTATATTATTAGTGTACACTAATAGAGTTAGCGCCGTTTTCTTTCACCTTCACGTAGCACAAATCTATGAACACTGACAGAGAAAAGAGTCTGTAAACATGAGCTTATGAAGTCAATTCTAGGAGAGAGTGAGCGCACAAGGTATAGTGGGGGAGAGACTGGCTGGGCAGGGTGTAATGTTGGGCGAGGGGCTAGCAACATATAATGCTAGGAGACTGACCAGATTGGTTCTTAAGCTGGTCTCCATGAGCAGTATGGGGCCAGCTTGGCTCTGCTTGTGTCAGTATGGGGGCAGGAGGATGTTGGATAGGCTTCCCTTAAGAATTGAACTTTCACGGCACCTTTTACATGTGTGTAAGGGATGTTGCAGGATGGATTTGACCTGGCTTTCAAGGGCAAGTTACGAGAAAGGTGCAGAGGCAAATATGTAGAGTAGAATACATTATTAATAATCATAGTAATAGCATGTTCTTGTATAGTGCTACTAGTTTTACGTAGCCTTTTAGAGACATTTTGCAGGCACAGGTCCCTGCCCCATGGAGCTTACACTCTATGTTTTTGGTGCCTGAGGCACAGGGAGATTAAGTGACTTGCCCAGGGTCACAAGGAGCTGACACTGGGAATTGAACCAGGTTCCCCTGCTTAAAACTCAGTGCCAGTCAGGGTCTTTACTCACTGAGCCACTCCTACATTGGCATATACTCTGTGGCTAAACTACTGCTGCCTTTAGAAATGTTAACCCTTTAGTTACAGCAGACGTCTATAACATATGGTACTGTATGGGATCGAAAAACACGTTTATGTTGGGTATAGTCAATGCAATGCATATTGGAGTCCAGTAAAAACATTCTCTGCAATGCATGTCGTTTTGGAATCATAATGTGATATTGAAGTGATTTCAATCTTGGAATTCTGGGAAAAATAACTGGATATTTTAGCATCCATCACATCACCTACTTACTGCCTGTCCTGTCCATCACAGACATCACCATTATTCCAAACACTCAGGAATATCTCATACTTTACAGCAGGAGTGTCCAACTGCAGTCCTCAATGGTCACCAACTGATCAGGAATTAAGGATATCCCTGCTTCAGCACAGGTGGCTCAGTCAACAACTGAGCCACTGGTTGAGCCCACCTGTGCTGAAACGGATATCCTTAAATGCTGACCTGTAGGTGGCCCTAGAGGACCTGAGTTGGCTATCCCTGCTGCTTTACAGCAAGGGTTTATATTTGGTTCATCAGCTGCTATTTTAGGAGTCTTGGTGCTTGTTTTATCCATCTTGTGCATCTTAATCTTCTAAGGCAAATATGTGAAAGCTCTTGATGCAAAATCTAAATGTGTGATAAGCCGCATTATGCCTCAGTTTAATTTACCTCCTGGTTATCCAATTACGCTGCAGTGATATTAGTCTTCACATCTTGACACCAGTGTGACACTGTGTCTTTCTTTCAAGGCTGACATATTTGCAAGGTTCTTCAGAGTGAGGAGTATGAAGAGGTGGAGGATAAGACAGTGATGGCCATGGGCATCCTGCACACAATCGATATTGTCCTGACCGTGGTGGAGGATTACACGGAGGTGAGTGCACTCTGCTACTGCCTTTAACTGCTCTCTGCTGAGTGATCCCGCATAGCACCTTCTCTTTTCCTCCACTGTCTGCTTTGTTTGTTTGTGCCTGGAAATTATTCTTTACTGGGACACCTTTTATTTTCGGGATTGTAGCCTCTTTTGTTTTTTTTCAGGTAAAACAGCAGTTGGAGGAAATATGTTTACAGATCATTGGCCTTGTTTTGCAGAAACACATCATAGGTATCTTTCAAATATTCATGTTTTAAATAACAGGACTCATGAGCCTGGCTGGCCTTTATGCACAAACCCAGGGTTTGTTTGGTTTCCAAACATTGGTTTACTACACATACAGTACACTGCATATAATATTTTTTTGTGTTATAGATCTTGCAGGGGTGGCAATTTTTTGGGGTTGGAGGGCCACTTGACAAGCTTGGGTAAACGTTGCCGGCTGCAAACATAATGTAGAATCTACACAAAGTCTGGGGTTCGCAAAGTTTATCATAGCTCCCCTTCTTGCAACCGGCATCTCACCTACCCACCTCACTCTCTCACTCACTTTCCCTCTTCTCTTTTAATAATCACTCTTCTTTTTTTTAATCTTCCCTATTCACTCCTCACTCTGATCCCCTTGCTCCTTTCTCCTCCTCCCCTTCCTCCTCCTTGCTCCCCTTCCTCCTCCTCACTCACCCTCTTTATCCCTCACTGTCCTTCAATCTCCCTCCTCTCCCCAACTTCCCTTCCCCCTCTCCTCCGGTCTCTACATGGGGTGCGGGCAACGGAGGCAGCAGCAGATGCTCTGCGTGCGTAGGTGACGGCACTGTGGCTGGATGTCCACCCATACAGTGATTTATGGAAGTTGGGCCCGACTTTCAGTCCATCCTAACTTCCATTTTAGGACCACCTGGGTGGGCTCCAGCCATGCTACTGTCTCAGCTGCCGAGCTACTGCTGCTGCCACTGACGCTGCCTCAGTCGCCTGCACCATAGGCAATCATCCGACCTGCAGGCCTCACTTTGCCCACCCCGGCTCTAGAGGAAGAGAAATCTTTTCCATCACTCTCCACGGCAAGCAAATTCTGCATCATCCCTGCTGTTACAATAAAGAATATATTTTCAGCAGGTTACATTTCTTCAGCCTTGGTTGGTAATTCCATAGAGCAAGAATCTCCCCTGTAAGTTTTTTTTTGTATTGTTTGATATAGGTGTATATTTTTTTTTAAAAAATAGGAGATGGGGCACACGGATTTCAAAAATAATGAAAATTTATTAAAGCATACATTTATTAAAGCACATGCTTGAATACATTTTCATTATTTTTTAAATCCGTGTGCCCCATCTCCTATTTTTCTTATTTTCATAAGTAAACAGTTCAAATTTGATTAGTATTTCCTCTTACGGCTGACCTTACAGCAATCTGACTCGGCTCAACTACTTTTAGGTTTTCTTAGTTTAGAATCTGTAGTTTAGTTCTGATATATCCTTTTTAATGAATGTGTTCTAAGAATATCGTAGCTTGAGTATGGTATATTCTTCCTGGAGATTTAGAATGGTCAAAATCAGTGTCTGCTTCCCCTATCCATACACCGGTCATGCCATTCTATAGATCACCACTACTCTAAGTTTTCTTTTGGGGATATCTCCTTCCAAACGGGAAATGACTTGGATTAATGTCTTGTATATAATGTATAACCCTGTTCACTTGATGTAACTATGTATTTGTAACCATGTATTTCACATCATAACTCTGTGCCTAGGACATACTTGAAAACAAGAGGTAACGCTCAGTGTATTACGTCCTGGTAAAACATTTTATAAATAAATAAATCCAGTAACCACCAACCTTTTTCCTTCTGACTATCTCTCTCCCACGGCAAATGAAATTCCAGTGCTTACCTAGGCTAATTTTTAGATCAGCGTATGCCATATACACACTGATCTTTTCTTGGTACAGTACGCTAAAGTATATTGGATTCTGCCTTTGAATTTTCTATGACCTTATTGCCAGGTATGCAGGGAATTATGGTTGACAAGTTCCTGACCCACCATTTAGTTTACCAAAATCAATCCTTACGTTCTCCTTTACTCGCTGTTGCACACTTCCCACCCAACCTCTCTCTAATTTTTCAAACACCTTGGATATGGACTTGCCCTACTCTGAAGTGTACGACACTGCATGCTTTAATCACCTCTCTCCAGAGCAAACTCTGAGTAGAGTTATGCATGCCTAATATTTATACAGTACTAGTGTCCGTAATTCTAATTTATCGCTCCTCTTTCTATGCCACTAGGAATTAAAGGGAAAAAAGCCCAGGTTTTATTAGAGTATAGTGAATGACAGTTTAAGGACAAGTAACAAAGACTTTGAATTATTTCAATCGTTTTCAATTCTCTTACAAAAAAACAGTCGTCTTCAACGGATCGTCTTCTTTTTAAAAAAAATATTTTTATAGGTGATCATCATAAGAACCACAGAATCCATATTTAGAGACCAAGAAATGTTACGTCCATCACATGTCTTTCAACTGCTGAGTCAGTCAGAAAGCGCCCATGGAATCAGTTTGTTCTGCAGCAGAAAGAAGGGATCTATTGATCTGTAGATTCTGTCCACAGGGTGACACAGATGGAACCTATGACCCATGAAAGCAGTCTCTGCAATGTGACACACTGACATAAACAGGCGGGGCTTCCTATTGACTTCTATAGCTAGGATTTGGTGAGATTAAAGTGTTAATTGGTTCTATCTTTGTGAATTCCTTTTACTGTATTTCTTGCAGAGTTTTATGAGGAGATCCTGTCTTTGGCATACAGTCTGACCAACCAGACCATCTCCTCTCAGATGTGGCAGCTTCTAGGCATCTTGTTTAAAGTCTTTCAGAGGGATTGCTATGAATACTTTACAGGTTCGAGATAATTCAGGTTTCGTTTATTTGCCCTTGTCTAGCTGATCAATTTTTTTTCTAATAACTGTTTATTTGCAAGATTTTGGGCTTACAGAAGAGAAGGGTAAAGGGACCCAACATAAATTATAGTAGTAAGACATTTATACAAAAAGACCAAGGAGAGGGTAAACAGGAAGGAAAAAGGGATAAAAACAAATCAGTCCAAGTAAGGCCGCGGCTTGTAGTATAAGTAAAAAGTGCTTCCTCGGGGCCTGATGAAGCTGCACATCGTGGTGTTTGTATGCGTGACCTACGGAATACTTGGCAGCAGAGACCCGTCCACCTTACAGAGAGGAGTCACTTTTTTTTAAATTTTACTACAGGCTGGCAAGCTTCTGAGGCCTATTTTGGACCTAACTTGTCTGATACAAAGTCCGCATTGATGCTCGGGAGAAGGACACTTCTTTCCCTGAGAGATGCTTAGAGTTGTTTCAAAATGGCGATGCTAAGGCCGAGTCCATGCTCCCTGCTTGCTCGCTGAGGCGCACTGAGGCTCAGGAAAGCGGGTGCTTTCCCTGGCCTTGCGGTTGCTTACCGCACGCGCTCTCAGCAGGCCGTCAGGGGGTGGTCCGGGGGTGGGCGTGTCACTGGCCGGGGCAGGCCAGTGACATCACGGAGCTGGTTCGCCCTCATTGGGCGAACCGCTCACGTGACCGGCCTGTCTCGCCGGCAAGCAGGGGAATTTTAAATTCCCCTAAGACCTGCGCTTTCGCAAGCGCGCGGAAGCGCAGGTGAGCCCCTACTAAAGCCGCTCTAATTGCGACTGTAGTGGCTCAGTGCTGAGCGGGAGCGCGCGTCAGCACGCTTCCACCAGCAAGCGGTAAACATGGCAGAGGCCTTAGAGACTCGCAAGTATTCTCAAATTTGAATTGTTTGCCTACTGCACTGTCCCTTGCCTCTCTGAACCCCTAAATTACAATCGGGATGTGAAGACGTACTTTATTTGACTGTTTTCTTGTTTGGAATCATTCATCTTTAGTTTTCCTTCACGCATATCTGCAATCCACAATATTCTGGGTCAGTTTGAGTGACGTTATCCAGGCCAATTTCAATTTGCTATTCCCTACGAGGATGGCGGATGCATTTCCTTCCAAGGATCTGAGTCTTTATTCTGGTGGCCGTGCTGATATTACTTTCTTCTCTCTGGTTTATCGTCTTGCATGCACGGACGCTATATTGGGGTCTCCGATTATTTTTGCAGTTGACACTTATGAGTTCTGTTATCGTGCTGTTTTTGTATGTATGTCTTTATTTATATAGCGCTTCACAGTAGTAATACAAACGACAATCATATAAATAACAACCAATATAAATGACACGATGGGAATAAGTGCTTCAGACATAAAAGTAACATTAAGGAAGAGGAATCCCTGCTCCTATAAGCTTACAATCTAATTGGTAGGTAGGAAGAATGTACAGAGACAGTAGGAGGGCGTTCTGGTAAGTGTGTCTGCAGGGGGTCAAGGTATATGTATCAGGTGTACAGTATTAGTCACGGAGCTTCTCATACGCTTCTTTAAGCATGTGTGTTTTAAGGTGGGTCTCGGGGTGCTGCCGCGACGCGCTCTTGGAGCAATCACATTAATGTAATAAAATGTGCCTGTCCACTCTGGCGCTGTGCATGTGGACGTACGCTTGCCAATGCTCAGCGCTTGCCAATGCTCAGCGCTTTGGGAGACAGGCAAAAGTGATTTTCAAGCGCGCTGAAGGGTCACATGACCCCTCAGCAACGAATCAGACTGAGGGCAAAGAGAAATCCTTTTGTGCCTGCACACAACAGCAACAGATGTAGATTTTGCACTGTGTAGACTAATTAGACTAAACTCTAAATAGCATACAGTAGTTACAATAACAAGAGATCCCACGCATATATTTTATAAAAAATGTATATTTATTATTTCACTAGCTGAGAGACCCGGCGTTGCCCGGGATGTAAATGCGTAATAGGGAGTATTATTTATAAATCGTGGAACAATAGGTGACTGTTTGTTGTAAAGGTTGGATAATAATATTGAAAAGAAAGATGGAAGAAAATGTAATACGATGTTGTATAAAAATGGTTTATTGTAACCTCACCACAGTACAATGTATATTTTGGTGGCATAAGTGATGTAAAAATCTGAGTCGTGTGTCCTGCTAGGGTGTGAGGCGGCGGGTGGCGCGTGGGTTGTGAGTGCTGTGTGCGAGTGGGGGTCCTGCTAGGGTGTGAGGCGGCGGGTGGTGCGTGGGTTGTGAGTGCTGTCTGTGAGTGGGGGTCCTGCAAGGGTGTGAGGCGGCGGCTGGCGCGTGGGTTGTGAGTGCTGTCTGTGAGTGGGGGTCCTGCTAGGGTGTGAGGCGGTGGGTCAGTGATGTCGGTGCGTAGGGGCGGGAGGCAGCAGGTGTGTGTGGCGGCAGGTATGTGTCGAGTGTGGCGGGTGTCTGTTGAGTGCGTGCAGCGGCTGTGAGGCGGTGGGTGAAAGGCAGAGGCGGCCGGAGTAAGGGCGGGTGAAAGGCAGAGGCGGGGGTGGGGAGGCGGTAAGGCGGGCATGAAGGCGAAGGGCGGCGGGAAGGGGAGGAGGGGGTGGAGGAGGGGGGCAAGGGGTGGAGGAGGGGGCAAGGGGTGGAGGAGGGGGGAAGGGTTAGAGGAGGGGGGGGGAAGGGTTAGAGGAGGGGGGGGGGAAGGGTTAGAGGAGGGGGGGGAAGGGTTAGAGGAGGGGGGGAAGGGTTAGAGGAGGGGGGGGAAGTGTTAGAGGAGGGGGGGAAGGGTTAGAGGAGGGGGGGGAAGGGTTAGAGGAGGGGGTGGAAGTGTGGGAGGGGGTGGGAGGGGAAAGGGGAAAAAGAGGTGGAGGGGGGGGGGGGAAGAGGAGCGGAGGGGGGGGGAAGAGGAGCGGAGGGGGGGGTGGAAAGGGGAGCGGAGGGGGGGTGAAGGGGAGCGGAGGGGGGGGGAAGGGGAGCGGAGGGGGGGAAGGGGAGCGGGGGGGGGAAGGGGAGCGGGAAGGGGAGAAGTGGTGGGAAGGGGGAGGAGGGGGGAGGTGGTGGAAAGGGGGAGAAGGGGGGAGGTGGTGGAAAGGGGGAGAAGGGGGGAGGTGGTGGGAAGGGGGAGAAGGGGGGAGGTGGTGGGAAGGGGGGAGGTGGTGGGAAGGAGGAGGAGGGGGAAGGTGGTGGAAAGGGAGAGAAGGGGGGATGTGGTGGGAAGGGGGAGGAGGGGGAAGGTGGTGGGAAGGGGGAGGAGGGGGAAGGTGGTGGGAAGGGGGAGGAGGGGGGAGGTGGTGGGAAGGGGGAGGAGGGGGAAGGTGGTGGGAAGGGGGAGGAGGGGGGAGGTGGTGGGAAGGGGGGAGGGGGGAGGTGGTGGGAAGGGGGGGATGGTGGTGGGAAGGGGGGGAGGTGGTGGGAAGGGGGGGGAGGTGGTGGGAAGGGGGGGAGGTGGTGGAAAGGGGGGGGGAGGTGGTGGGAAGGGGGGGGAGGGGTGAGGTGGTGGGAAGGGGGAGGAGGTGGGAAGGGGGAGGCGGAGGGAAGGCGGGGGGTGGGAGGCGGTGGGAAGGCGGGGGGTGGGAGGAGGTGGGAAGGGGGGGGGGCGGGGGGGAGGCGGTGGGAAGGGGGGGGGGGCGGTGGGAAGGGGGGGGAGGCGGTGGGAAGGGGGGGGAGGCGGTGGGAAGGTGGAGGGAAGGGGGGGAGGCGGTGGGAAGGGGGGGGAGGCGGTGGGAAGGGGGGGGAGGCAGTGGGAAGGGGGGGGAGGCAGTGGGAAGGGGGGGAGGCAGTGGGAAGGGGGGGAGGCGGTGGGAAGGGGGGGTGGAGGGGAGGTGAAGGGGGGGTGGAGGGGAGGTGAAGGGGGGGAGTGGAAGGGAGGTGAAGGGGGGGTGGAAGGGAGGTGAAGGGGGGGGTGGAAGGGAGGTGAAGGGGGGGGGGGGGTGGAGGGGAGGTGAAGGGGGGGGGGTGGAGGGGAGGTGAAGGGGGGGTGGTGAAGGGGGGGGTGGAGGGGAGGTGGAGGGGGGGGTGGAGGGGAGGTGAAGGTGGGGGGGTGGAGGGGGGGGTGGAGGGGAGGTGAAGGGGGGTGGAGGGGAGGTGAAGGGGGGGGAGTGGAAGGGAGGTGAAGGGGGGGGTGGAAGGGAGGTGAAGGGGGGGGGTGGAAGGGAGGTGAAGGGGGGGGTGGAGGGGAGGTGAAGGTGGGGGGGTGGAGGGGGGGGGGTGGAGGGGAGGTGAAGGGGGGGTGGAGGGGAGGTGAAGGGGGGGGAGTGGAAGGGAGGTGAAGGGGGGGGTGGAAGGGAGGTGAAGGGGGGGGTGGAAGGGAGGTGAAGGGGGGAGGTGGAGGGGAGGTGAAGGGGGGGGGGTGGAGGGGAGGTGAAGGGGGGGTGGTGAAGGGGGGGGGTGGAGGGGAGGTGGAGGGGGGGAGGTAAATGGGGAGGTGAAGGGGGGTGGAAGGGAGAAGTGGAGTGAGGGGAGGTGAAAGGGGGCGAGGGGAGGTGATGGGTGGGTGAGGGGAGGTGAAGGCCGCTCACTCACCCGTCCGGCAGGTCCCACGTGGATCTGAGGCGGGAGGCAGCGTGTTGTGGCCGCTCTCCCGCTGTGTCCCGGGCTGACTGTAGCGGCGCCGGGGGGGGGGTATCGGGGAGACACTGACACTGGAGGGGAGGGGGGGGGTGGAGGGGGGGTGAAGGGGGGGTGGAGGGGAGGTGAAGGCCGCTCACTCACCCATCCGGCAGGTCCCACGTGGATCTGAGGCGGGAGGCAGCGTGTTGTGGCCGCTCCCCCGCTGTGTCCCGGGCGCCGCCATCTTGGGCACTCGGCGCCGCGAGGCAGCCTGCCTGGCCACTGGCTGTTCCCCGCCGGGGAGGGGTGAGTTGTAGCGCCGGGGAGGAGGGGGCATGTATATGTGTGGGGGGGGGGAGAGGTGGGAGATATAGAGGGGGGGTCTCGCACGGCCGCTGACACTGGGTGGGGGGGGGGGGCGCTGAAGGGGTAATAATAGTGTGTGAGCCCCGCTAATGTATGTAACAGTGTGTGTGTGTGTGTGTGTGTGTGTGTGTGTGTTTCACTGTGTGTGTGTGTCACTGTGTGTGTGTCTGTCATTGTGTGTGTGTGTCCCTGTGTCCGTGTGTGTGTGTGTGTGTGTCCCTGTGTCCGTGTGTGTGTGTCCGTGTGTGTGTGTGTGTGTCCGTGTGTGTGTGTCCGTGTGTGTGTGTGTGTGTGTGTGTGTGTGTGTCCCTGTGTGTGTGTGTCCCTGTGTTCCCTGTGTGTGTGTGTGTGTCCCTGTGTGTCCTTTGGCCCGTCACTCCGCCTCAGGCCAATGAGAGGTGTGCGGGGGCGGGCGGGCCAAGGGACCAATGAGATTTCCCCTAGGGACACCGGACATCCAGGCAGGCAGGCAAACATACAGTGCTTTCACTAATATAGTATAAAGAAAGATGGGAACTGCAAAAAAAATTTAAAACACACACACACCTTTATTATACCTTTCATAACATTTCTGGGAGGTCCATCTCATGGCCTGTGGAGTTTTATGTGATAGACATTAAATACAATTATTCACCACAAATCTTAATTATTGCTATTAAAAAAAAATCCTGAATGAATTTATGGCTAGTCCCCAAACGAGAGCGCTCCCAGTTTAAAGCTTCAATTCTCTTCATTCTACCTTTATCTCCTATGAGAGGCGATTTTTACAAACGAACCTCTGAATGCTTTGTACGCTTCCCATACAGTCGAGCAGTTTGTGTTGGAGAAGTCAAGGTCATTTTTTCATTGTAATAATACCTGGGGATGCATAACAGATGTGATCACTCTCCATTGATGAATCATGTTGCACGGGGCCAGATTATTGATAAGAATATCTATCGTAGCATGATCCGACCATGTAATGTGAATACGCGACTGCTGAATCTGAGAGGCCAGGCGCGTATCCACCAAGTACATGTCAACATGTCAATTCAAGAGTATGATTTATGTGGCACTGAGACAAAAGTATCATCTATGGCCAATGGGTGTAAGTTCCTCCAAATGTCTACCAATTCCAGATCTTTTAACCAATCCAAGAGGATCCTGGACTCCTTTAAAACATGGATGATGGGGGAATCATCGAAATTATGTGATCTATCAAATTTAGTGTTAAGGACAGTATTAAAGTGACCACCCATGATGAGACCTTTTTTGATGTCCTCTAATAAAGAAAAGGTGCTCTCAAAAAAGAGAACTTTCGAAGCGTTAGAAGCGTAAACCTTGGCTAATATTATTACCAGAGGACCACCTACAGTTGCATACAAACCAGAAAAATGTATCTGCCCTCTTTTTTTGTTTTAATCTGGTTTGATTTTAAAAGAGATATTATCAGTTGTCAGAATGGCAACCGCTATCTCTCTTCGCTGGTGCTGAGGAGAGAAACACCTGGGAGTATTGCTTATGAAAATAAGTAGCTGAAGAACGTCTGCTAAAATGCGTTTCTTGTATAAAAACGACGTCCGCTGCTTCTGTTCTATAGTTAGATATGGCTAGTCTACGTTTCTGAGGGCTATTAAATCCCTTATGTTGATGGATTATCATAAGCAAAGACATGAGACTATGCAGTGAAGGTTATGTTGAGTGCCATAGCATTAGCCCCCCCCCCATCCCTCCCTCCCCCAGAATAACCCGTTGAGACGCATTTGATCGAAAAATAAACCACAAGGGAAAATACATTTGAGCAAACAAAAAAAGAGTTGGTAGGAAGCCGAAACACAGGAGTAGAGTAACCATGCCAACTTTGTGACCGGCACGAGACAAAAAAAATGGGGAAAGCACCCACGACACATCATGCGTCTTACCTGGACAGCCAAGACTCAACCCAGGAAGCACATAATACTGCAATAGGCATCTTATCAGCAGATTAAAACTGGCATAGTCATGAAACATAATGACCAAGAATAACTCTGCCAACTTTATCTATATAACGGAACAAAAATGAACTAGAAGACCCTACAAAAGGGAGAGAACCAAGTTATATTAGAAACTAAGTCAACTATAATGATTTAAACATTTAAAAAAAAAACAAGGGAACACAATTTATCAGACGATAACATCAAATGACTGCCATCGTTTGGCTGCGGCGGAGGGTCCTTCTGCGGCCGATCTGCCACTGGAACCTTCGCTGCCAGCCGCTTCTAAGTTGAGTTTTACTAGTTGGGGTAGGGGGTTAATTTAAAGGGGCCTTAGCGGTTAGGGTAGGGGGTTAATTTAAGGGGTTTTAGGGTAAGGGCTTAGTTAAGGGGTTTATGGTAGGGGGTTTGAGGTAAGAGTTTAGGGTAAAGTGGATTAAGGGTAGGGGTTCAAGTTTTTATGGTAGAGGTAGCGTTGGTTTGGGTTTTTGTAGGGTAAGGGTTACATGTCGGGACTTACCTTAGTGGCAAAGCGGCCGGCGGCTGAGCATCCCGGCAACGGGGTGAGTAGCGGCGAAGTGCAGATGGACAGCCACGACAAAATGTACTAGACCAGTTCTCAATGTAGCGCCTGAGAAATGTAGCCGAGACCCATAACACCAGAAATGTTTTGTTTGCTACAAATGTTCTCAAATCCTTTAGGGTGCTGCATAGCAATGCAGTTGTTTTCATGTGTGAATTAAGAAGAAAATAATGAGTCGGAATTGTCTCTTCTGTTTCTCAGGAGATCTTACTCCATTCAGGTTGTGTTTGTAAGAACAAAAATAGGTTTAGCTCCTGAATATTATTGTGTGACGACCAATTCTGAGGGAGTGAACTGTAACTAAAATCTCCCTCGTGCTCAGTTTAATCAATGCAGGAGTTTCTTGCATTTTAAGAAAATCTAATTATTTAAGCTGCCGATCAATCCATTCGCCCGTGATCGGTGAAAATACTGCTTCTCAAAGTATGGCTGCCTATTGTAAAGCTGCAGTTTAAGTTGCCGTTAAAAAAAAAATCTATATCTACAGCTTAACCTCTTTATAGCGCGGTCCTCGGGGGTTTTGTGGTGGTACTGCGCCCGCCGGAGGGGGAAACCTAAGAACACTCCCAGCCTTCCCAGACCCGGTGGGGCAGCGGCAACACCACGCAGCACTTACCCGGCATCTGGCAGCTCTTCTCCCTGTCTCTGCTTCCTGCTTCCGCTTCCGTCTTGCGAGAGCAAGCTCCCTTATAGAGACAGTGTGTCTCTGTGTGTGTGTGTGTAAGTGTCTGGGAGTCACGCCGCCCTCGGCGTGCTCCTCACTTACCGGCAGCTCTGACGGGTCCTCCCGCGACACGCAGGTAGCCTCTCTACGGAACGCCGATCACTACTCCACGTGGGCGCGCGCGCGCACGCCAAAACTCCCCTTCTACTCTCGGTCCGGCGGCTACGCTCGGTCACGCGGCCGCAAGCACAGCTACACAGAGGCGTGGCCACACGGAGCCGCACCAACCCCTTAAAGGCACAGCACCTCAAACCATTGCTGCAATCCAATGCAGTCTGGGCTGCATACTGGGCTTTATGGCTCCTCCCTTGGGACTCATGCTGGACCTATCCCTGCCGTAGCCTGGCCCTTCCACACACCCCTACCTTGCTGCGCTGCCATTGGACCTGCTCTCCTATATATACCTAACAGTGTCACTGACTCGTTGGCTGAGCATAGAACCAGTTGTTCTCATCACTCTCTGCCTCCCTAGTCCTGTCTTGTCTTGTTTTGTTTTTGCAGTCCTCTACGTGTACCGAACCGGCTTCCGCTACGTCTATCCGCACCTCTGGCATCCCGAACTCGGCATACGGCAACACGACTCTCCGCACCTCTGGAATCCCAATCCTGGCAAACGGTAAAGGATTACGTCCTTATCTCTAACCTCGGACTTTGCATACAGCACCCTCTACCATCCGTAGCTCTCCTGCCCCGATTCGGACTCCCAGACCACTCTACTCTCAAGACGTGTCCTCGTGGCTGTGGGTGGCGTTATATCCTATCCCACCTCAGCACCGCGGTCCCGTCTCGTTTGTGGTGAGCACGCCCTGACATTATGCTCAGCCCCACAAACATGGACCCCGCTGAGGTGGAGCGCACTATAAATGCCCATACTAATCTCTTCACCAGGCTAGAGACTTATTTGGAACAAGCTGATAGGCGAATGGATACATTACAGCAAAGCCTTCATTCGCTTACTGTTCAAGTCCGAGCTCTCAGTTGGCAACCTTCACCCGTGTCTTCCACAGCCTCCGCAACCGCCTTTCCAGCACCTCCGTTTGCTTTGGAACCTCGTATTCTGGCTCCCAAACACTATGCCGGGGATCCCTCTCGTTTTGTCTCTTCTGTCTCCAGGGTCGGCTATATCGTGGCTCTTCTCATCGACGAGGCGCTGGCATGGGCTTCTCCCATCTGGGAACAACAAGGCCCTCTCACACAGGACATCGATCTCTTCGTCGAGGAATTCCGAAGAGTCTTCGATACTCCTGCACGGCAATTAACGGCAGCATCTTCTCTTCATCACATAACCCAGGGAGATCGACCCGTCGCCCGGTATGCTATGGAGTTCCGTACACTTGCTGCTGAGACGGGATGGAATAACGAAGCACTATCTTCAGCGTTTTGGCAAGGTCTGTCTGAATCCCTAAAGGATGAGCTCGCAGCGCGGGAACGTCCCACTGACCTAGAGGAATTGATCAGTCTGTGTGTTCGAGTGGACCAGCGTCTACAGGAGCGGAGAAATGAACGTTCTCGTTACCGTCAACGGGTTTCAAGGCATCTTGCTCCATCGTTCATGGCTCCTACACCCCCTTCCGTGGACGTCCCGGAACCTATGCAGTTGGGAGGTAACAAGCTGTCTGCTGCTGAAAAACAACGTCGGCGCAATGCCGGTCGCTGCATGTACTGTGGCAATTCCGGTCACATATTACCCCAGTGTCCCCACAAGCCGGGAAATGCCAACTCCCAATGAAATCCCGGAGAGTTTCATTGGGAATACTGACACTTTCTCCCATCGTCAAAGACGTATTTCCCTCCAGGATAATGTTGCCTATAACACTGACTGGAGAGGGATTTCACACTCAAGCACGGACGTTCATTGATTCCGGTTCCGCAGGCAATTTCATCGATGAGACTTTTGCTAGACGGAACAATATTCCATTTATCAATAAGAATATGCCAGTAGGTCTGGAGGCTATTGACGGTCGACCTCTACAGCCGGCATTCATCACGCTACAGACGGTGCCTCTCCTACTGCAGTTCGTCGATGTCCATACAGAGATCATTATTCTCGATGTTATCCACACTCCCTCTGTTGAGCTGATTTTGGGTCTTTCTTGGCTTCAACTCCATAAGCCTCGCATCGACTGGACGGATCAGGAACCTATCCAGTGGAGTGCTTCTTGTGCCAAGACATGTACCAGGAGTTTCCAGAAGATTGGTGGGTTGACTACCCTGCCAGAGAAGGTCGATTCCCTACCTTCTGTGTACTGGGAATTCCGTGATGTGTTCGACAAAGCACGTTCCGAGGTTCTACCTCCGCACCGTTCGTTCGACTGTCCGATTGACCTACTACCCGGGGCACCTCTGCCCAGAGGACGATCCTATCCTCTCTCTCTCCCATAGACTAAAGCCATGAACACTTACATTGCAGAGAATTTAGAGAGGGGTTTCATCCGAAAGTCTTCCTCTCCAGTCGGAGCAGGTTTCTTTTTTGTCAAAAAGAAGGACGGTTCTCTTCGTCCATGCATAGACTACCGGGGTTTGAATAACATCACACGCAAGAACCGCTACCCACTGCCCTTGATACCGGAACTCTTCGACCGTCTCCAGGGAGCAACCATCTTTTCTAAATTGGATTTAAGAGGTGCCTACAATTTAGTAAGGATACGTGAGGGGGACGAGTGGAAGACTGCTTTTAACACCCACGACGGCCACTACGAATACCTGGTCAAGCCGTTCGGCCTGTGCAACGCACCAGCAGTTTTCCAGGATTTCATCAATGAGATTTTTCGGGACATTCTTAACACATTTCTTATCGTTTACCTAGATGACATCCTAATCTTTTCGAAATCTCCTCAAGAACACATCAAACATGTTCAACAAGTGCTGTTACGCCTCCGGGAGAACCATCTCTTTGCGAAATTATAGAAATGTCAGTTCCATCTCAAGTCGGTGGCTTTTTTGGGATACATTATCTCTGACTCCGGATTCAATATGGATCCAGAGAAACTTAAGGCTATCTCGGACTGGCCCCGTCCGACCACTCTCAAAGCCGTGCAACGCTTTCTAGGTTTTGCAAATTATTATCGACGCTTCATTCGCAATATTTCTTCTACGGTATCTCCCATAACTGATCTCACTAATCTGGTCTGTAACTGTTCCATACGCTCATAATATATATTTTCTTTAACTGTGCATGCAATGTCTTGTATATAATGTATACCTTGTTCATTTATGTAACTGTATTTGTAACCATGTATTATTTTGTTTTACTCTGTGCCCAGGACATACTTGAAAACGAGAGGTAACTCTCAATGTATTACTTCCTGGTAAAATATTTTTATAAATAAATAAAAAATAAAAAAACTAAGAAGGGTGCAGATCCTTCATCATGGTCTGAGACCGCCATACGGGGATTTAATCTGCTAAAAAAGGCTTTTGTGTCTGCCCCTATCCTCACCCACCCAGATCCTAAACTTCCTTTTACCTTGGAGGTAGATGCCTCGGACATCGGGGCTGGGGCTGTATTGTCCCAAAGGACCTCTCCCTTAGCCAGACTACACCCATGTGCCTTCTTCTCGAAAAAAAATTCGTCCGCAGAACGGAATTACGATGTCGGGAACCGGGAACTTTTGGCGATCAAGTTGGCATTAGAAGAGTGGAGACATTTCTTAGAGTGTACGGAGACACCTATAACCATACTCACAGACCATAAGAACCTTCTCTACTTAGAAGGGGCACGTCGTTTGAGCTCTCGACAAGCCCGCTGGGCACTATTTTTTTCACGATTCAATTTTCTTATCTCCTTTATTCCTGGCTCCAAAAATCTAAAGGCGGACACCCTGTCTCGACAGTTCCTGGCAGAGGACAAGTCTGAAGAACAGCTAGAGACAATTATTCCCTCTAGATGTATCCTGTCCGTCAATTCCTTTGATATTTTGGACAAAATTCGATCCGAACAATCACAAATTCCAAGGAGACTTAAGGTTCCGGAGGGAAGACTCTACACGGCACCCCAACACCGCAAAAGGGTTCTCGAGTGGTGCCATTCCTCTAAATCAGCAGGACATCCAGGGATACGGAAAACCAACGACCTTGTTCAACGTACCTTCTGGTGGCCAGAGAGGGCTAAGGATGTGGAGGAGTTTGTTAAAGCGTGTGGTACGTGCGCCCGCAACAAAGTACCACGGGTCAAACCAGCAGGCCTTCTTCTCCCCTTACCCATTCCAGATCGCCCCTGGAACCATATTTCTATGGACTTCATTGTAGAGCTTCCAGACTCCAAAGGAAAGAATACGATTCTTGTTGTCATTGATCGTTTTTCCAAACAGACTCACCTTGTTCCCTTGAGGGGTCTTCCAAATTCCTCCAGGCTTGCGGATGTTTTCATCCAGGAGATTTTTCATCTTCACGGAGTTCCTGCAACCATCGTCTCTGATCGTGGGTCCCAATTTGTGTCAAGATTTTGGCGAGCCTTTTCCCGTAAAATGGGTATTTCACTTCAATACTCCTCGGGATACCACCCACAGACCAATGGGCAGACAGAGAGGGCCAACCAAAACCTGGAACAATACCTTCGGTGTTTCATAACCGATACACAGGATGATTGGGTGGATCTGCTTCCTTGGGCTGAGTTTGCTCTTAACTCCCTTCGCAATGACTCCACTCAAGAATCTCCCTTCTTCATAAATTGTGGTTTTCATCCTTCCCGCCTACCCTTCTCCCCTCTATCCTCAGGAGTACCAGCGGTTGACAAGCGCATCTCCCAGCTGAAAGACTTATGGACGAGGATTCAGGAGAACTTTAAGGTGGCTACAGGGAGACAGAAACTCCAGGCAGACCGCCTTCGACGCCCGGTTCCGGAATTCGTCCCAGGAGACAGGGTTTGGCTTTCTTCCAGGAATATCCGACTAAAGGTTCCTACCATGAAGCTAGCACCTAAGTTCCTCGGCCCCTTTCCTGTGGTCAGGAGGATTAATCCTGTGGCTTATCGCCTACGCCTTCCACCCTCGATGAAGATTCCGTCAGTCTTTCATATATCGTTGCTTAAACCAGCATTCCAGAGTCCTCGCTTTTCTAAGACCACGTCTCCTCCACTTCCTCTTCTGATCCAAGGTCAACAGGAGTACGAGGTTCAGGCTATCCTGGATTCTAGGATTTCCAGAGGTGGAGTACAATACCTGGTCCACTGGAGGGGGTTTGGACCAGAGGAACGTTCCTGGATTCCCAACCGGGATCTCCACGCACCTCAACTCATCCAGGCTTTCCATCGTAAGAATCCCTCCAAGCCATCTCATGGACGCCCGGAGGTCGCCCCTGCAGGGGGGGGGGGTACTGTAAGGGTCTGGGAGTCACGCCACCCTCGGTGTGCTCCTCACTTACCGGCAGCTCCGACGGGTCCTCCCGCGACACGCAGGCAGCCTCTCTCCGGAACGCCGATCACTACTCCACGTGGGCGCGCGCGCGCACGCCAAAACTCCCCTTCTACTCTCGGTCCGGCGGCTACGCTCGGTCACGCGGCTGCAAGCACAGCTACACAGAGGCGCGGCCACACGGAGCCGCACCAACCCCTTAAAGGCACAGCACCTCAAACCATTGCTGCAATCCAATGCAGTCTGACTACTGGGCTTTATGGCTCCTCCCCTGGGACTCATGCTGGACCTATCCCTGCCGTAGCCTGGCCCTTCCACACACCCCTACCTTGCTGAGCTACCATTGGATCTGCTCTCCTATATATACCTAACAGTGTCACTGACTCATATAACAAACAACAGTAGATGGCGCTCTAATACTTAAACTTAATGTGTGCAAGTGAATAAATAATTCAATTGATTAGGTGTATAAATATACAGGTATACAAGTGCAAAGTGAATATTTAAATATAACTAAACAAGTGCAGTATAGGTACAAACAAAAACACTCAAACCCTTAGATGGACTGTTTCAAGGTCCAAGAAATCATGAGCACAGAAGAACCAGGGGAGCGATGGTACCTTAAAAGTAAAACAAAATCTACATAGTGCAATTTTGTAAGAACACAATAATGTGGCTTCCAGATAATACTTTGAAAGCTATAGAAAGGCTAGAACAATTATAGCCAGCAGGTTGTATGGTCAAAAACCAAAACCAAGGGAGGAGGTGCAATCTCAAGCAGAGAAAGACATAGACAGAGCCAAGAATAAAAACAAAGAGCGTGACCCTACGATTGAGAGGGAGAAAGACTGCTGAGTCCGTGACGTCATCTCCAACCGGCCGGAATCCCGGAAGTGACATGTCGGCTCCTGATCGAGACACAGTCGGGTGGCGTGCAGCAGCAGCAGCGGCGTGAAGTGATCGTGAGATCACCTACTTCCTATGCTGTTTATCCATTTGGATTCTGTAAGCCTCCAATTTTATCGTGTGTGGATAAATCATTTGTTTTTATTCTTGTTTAGATTTTGTTTTACTTTTAAGGTACCATCGCTCCCCTGGTTCTTCTGTGCTCAGTGTCACTGACTCGTTGGCTGAGCATAGAACCAGTTGTTCTCATCACTCTCTGCCTCCCTAGTCCTGTCTTGTCTTGTTTTGTTTTTGCAGTCCTCCTCGTGTACCGAACCGGCTTCCGCTACGTCTATCCGCACCTCTGGCATCCCGAACTCGGCATACGGCAACACGACTCTCCGCACCTCTGGAATCCCGATCCTGGCAAACGGTAAACGATTACGTCCTTATCTCTAACCCCGGACTTTGCATACAGCACCCTCTACCATCCGTACCTCTCCTGCCCCGATTCGGACTCCCAGACCACTCTACTCTCAAGACGTGTCCTCGTGGCTGTGGGTGGCATTATATCCTATCCCACCTCAGCACCGCGATCCCGTCTCGTTTGTGGTGAGCACGCCCTGACAGTGTGTTTGTGTGTGTATTTGACTGTGTGAGATGCTGTGAGTGTATGCAGTGTGCTGTGAGTGTGTGTGTGCAGTGTGCTGTGTGTGTGCTGTGTGTGCAGTGTGCTGTGTGTGCAGTGAGCAGTGTGTGCAGTGAGCAGTGTGTGCAGTGAGCAGTGTGCAGTGTGTGCAGTGAGCAGTGTGTGCTGTGAGTGTGTGCGCGCGCTATGAGTGTGGGTCTGCGCTGTGAGTGTGTGCGTGCTGTGAGTGTGTGTACGCGCTGTGAATGTGCAAAAATTTACGAGGAACTACCCTTAAAGCTCTGCAACAGGTGGTCCTAGCCTATGGGATCCCTGAGATCAGAGTACACACTTCACTGGATCCATGGTCCAGGCGTGGGCAAAGGACAGTGGAGTACAATGGACAATGCATAATCCTTACCACCCACAAGCAGCGGGTCTAATTGAACGCAGCAATGGGTTGTTGGAGGGGCAGGTGAAAGCAATCACAGCATCACACACCCTCAGTGGGTGGGCGACAGGGGGGGGGTGACATTGGTGACTGACATTCATCAGTGGCAAACACAGCCGACTGGGACAAAGATAGACCGATATATTGAGACAGGCACTGTGCTTGGTATAGTCAATATAGGCGTCCCAGTGCCCATTGCCATACAGGTGGACTCAGGGGACCCCGAGTTGCAGAAGGACGTTAAGGTTTGGGTTCTGAACCCATCAGAAAAAAAGAAGAGAAGCAGGGGGGGAGGATAGTGCAGCAGAACAGGAAAGTACCCGTTTAGTGCTCATAGATGGGGAAAATAGGCCTGTGTATTAACCCTCATACAGTTTAATACCTATTGCTTAATGCTTCCTTCTTTTCTTACAGATGCAGCTAATGTATGTGGTTCCAGGTGCAGCTAATGTACTGTATGTGGTCGACCAGTACTTTTGTGACGACATGCCAGCAGCCAGAACCAAACAGATTGCTTTGGAGCCTCTTCGAAATGGATACCTTAGCTGTTCCATGGACTTACTAAGACTGCAATCTGTCCATATTGGGTGGTGCTGATGTACCCTTCCTTTCTCCTTTAATTATACAATATGATCGTCTGATGATCAAGATATCACCATTGGCTGCTGGAGCCATGGAGAATGATGACCAAGAAACATCGAGGGACCAAAACAACAGGAGCCGACACCGGGAATTGAACCAAGCTCCCCTGCTTCAAACTCAGTGCCAGTCAGCGTCCTTACTCACTGAGCTACTCCCTCTCTTTTAGAATATTAGCATGATAAGAAAACTTCTGTGAGCATTTGTCTGCAGGTTCAGAGTTGGCAAGGGTGGAATGGTGTCATGGGCATGATCAGAAGCCTAAATTCCTTTCTATTTTAAATCTCACCACGTAAAATGCCCTCTAAATATGAAAATATTCGCCTCCACTCTCTATTGTAGTCTATGTGCGGGATACAATACTGCGTTATCCTGGTGTTTAAGAAGCTAACAGGTGACGACTTACCTTCTCTTTGCCCTCAGTATGCGCTGCCGCTCCAGCTGGTGAATAATCAGATGATGACCCAATGGATGGGTGTTTTCAGCAGCATCACTGACAGAGATGTCCCTCCAGTAAGACCGGACTTTGATAATCTGCTTTGCATGATTCGCGCGAATAAATCACGTTTTCATGATGGACCTTGACATGTTCAGAGATGGTGTTGTGTGAGGTTAGAAGATTAGCAGCATAATAACACCCTTTTTAAAAGGGCATAAATAGAGAGGCAGGATGCCAGGAGCCAGCTTACCTTGGCACACCTTAAAGATATGAAAAACTATATAACATATTTAAGCATGTTCTAATGCCAACATTTTGTTACAACAATGGTACCTTTATCAACGACTGAATGGGGTGTTGTACCTGCTCATAGGGGCTTGGCCATCTCCACAGATTTTGTCCATGTCACTTGGTGATGGTCTCTTAGTCAGATCAAGCTGCTGCCTTTTAAATTAGAATTACTTTATTGCTTTGTGCTGTTATATATTTTCAGCCTGTAGCAGCACAAGCTCTTTTATGTTGTATGTTCTCATCACAGAACAAGCAAACGGAGAGAAATTAGTCTGGATAAACTGGCCGGTTTCACCAAGAAAGGGAGTAGGTTTCGCAGTAAATGTGGGGTGGCAGGGTGAGCTCTGTGATTAAATGGGGAGTTCACTTCTGCTCCATGAAACTGCACAGCTTATTTCATGCTGAACAGAAGTTCTGTTTATTTACAGTATAACAGTTTGTTGACTGTCTTCTGTCTGACAGGAAACATTGCAAGTACAGTAGATGAGGATGATTGTCCAGAGCTGGTGTGGTGGAAGTGTAAGAAGTGGGCGCTTCACTTCATCACGCGTCTATTTGAGCGGTAACGTTCCTGTTTAGTCTTGTACCAGGTGACACGTTCCCTGGGCAATCAGGGAGCTAGTGGCCTGTGTGGCGTATTGACGGGAGTACCACACTTTTGACCCCCCTAAAAAAATATATATCTATAAAACGAGAGAGAGCCACGCACTTTCTCTATTCCCTTCCCCCATGGCCCCTCCCAAAGAAAACGTCACTGTCCTGTGTTCACTTGGTCCTCCTCAGAAGCCTTTGAGTTTCTCATATAATGTTAATAGCTTTATCCCCTTAGCATGTCCTGTTCTTAAAATAAAAAAACAGCATTTGAAAGTGTAAAACATTATACTGCAAAAAATGGCGAGCAGCATGGATTGTTACATAGTACATAGTTACATAGTTACATAGTAGATGAGGTTGAAAAAAGACGTACGTCCATCAAGTTCAACCTATGCTAAATTTAGACAACAGATACTTTATCCTATATCTATACTTACTTATTGATCCAGAGGAAGGCAAACAAAAAACCCCATTAAGGGGAAAAATTAATTCCTTCCTGACTCAAAGAATTGGCAGTCGGATTAATCCCTGGATCAACATCCTTCCCATGTATACTTATTTGGTATATCCCTGTATACCTTTCCCATCTAAAAAGATATCCAACCTTTTTTTGAACAAATCTATTGTATCTGCCATCACAGTCTCCATGGGTAATGAATTTCACATTTTAACTGCCCTTACTGTAAAGAACCCTTTCCTTTGTTGCTGGTGAAATTTCATTTCCTCCAACCTTAAGGAATGGCCCTGAGTCCTTTTGTACTGCCCGTGGGATGAATAGTTCTTTTGAAAGCTCCTTGTATTGTCCCTGAATATATTTGTATATTCTGCTGCTTTAAGACCTGTTTTAGTTACGCTCTCTTCACAATTTGTAATGGAACTACATAGCATCCTTGTCTACTCACTGATTTCACTCTTAGAAGATCCATGTTCAATTTTTGTGTTTCTGTTTCTCGGCTCGGTTTTGTGGGTTGTTTGTGTCCACATTGCACCACACATCACTTTGTGGGCTACTATTACTAAATCCCAACACATCCTTCTCCTACTTCTCACCCTAATGTGACTATTTAGTTCCCCATGTCTGTGTGGGCTGGTCATGGTCCCCTTTATCTCTCCCTCCAACCCCCCATGGCATGTCTGTGTGGACTGGTCATGGTCCTTTTCCTCCCCATGGCATGTCTGTGTGGGCCTTTCCCAAAAGTGACCAGAAACAACGGCACACGAGAATGTAAATATCTCAGGAAAATCTGGCCTCCCCTTATCTTAAACATGACTCTCTGCTTCCGTTCCAATAGTATGACGTTCCCTGTAAGTCATAAGACCCCCAGTGTGCCAGCCCCCATGACCTACTGGATACGTCGTAAGGGTAGCCTGGAGGTAAAGTTAGAATATATTAATGGGCTAATGATAATGAATTGCAGTCTTTATAAACCAGGGGTCTCAAACTTAGTCCTCATGGGCTACCAACAGGCCAGCTTTTATCAATATCCCTGCTTCAGCACATGTGGCTCCATCAGTGGCTTAGTGGAAGACTGCACCACCTGTGCTGAAGCAGGGATATTCATAAAAACCGGCCTGCGCCGTATGCACCTGCCCCCTACGCGCCATACCCACCGGCGCTGCCAACACATGCACCCGCACACCATGCCCCTGCGCCTTATGCACCTGCGCCTGGCGCGCCGGCACCAGCCTTGGATCCATCAACGGCAGTCCCACTACCCCAGGCTGCGCGGTGCCCCCCAGTGTCCCGGGCCCCTGCCCCGGTGGACGCAGGAAGCATCGCTGATCCGGGGAGCAGCAACAGGAGCCGTGCGGTCAAAAGACCCAGGACCGGTCACCCAGGTGCACAAGCCGCAGGATCAGGTGAGCATGATAATGCAGCATTGGAAAGTAATGAGGATGATGTTGATGGTGATGTTAGCGATGGGGGGTCGGTTAGGTCAGGGTCGGACTGTGAGTCCCAGGGGTCAGACAGCGAGGATAGTGAGAGCGCAAGAGCGAGCAGCGAGTCAGATGCAAGCAGCGGCGCAGACAGCGACGAGACCCCAGGGGTAAAGCGCATAAGGAAACAGGTAGAGGCGCTGAGCAAGGCGGTAAAGCTGAGTAGGACAGATAAGGGAAAACGCAAATCGCGCAAAGACAAAGGGGCGGCTTCCACCCACAGCGGGGAGGATTCGTTTGCAGTCGAGACTAGCTCCCTGTACACTTACCTGCCCAGGAGAACACAGAGAGACATAGGTAACAGGAAGTATGTGGATATGTTTAAGCTGTCTGAAAAGGGGCGAGCAGAGAGGAAACGCGCGCGAGAGGCGGGCGGAAAAGGGCAGGTAGTGAGGAATAATGCGAACTGGGTTATTCGTTTCATTGTGTTCGGGGACTGTTTCCTTTCAAAACATCCCAAGGAATTGCATAATGTGATGAAATACATGTGTGATACAGAACATACATGACGAACACGGGTGGTCAGCGTGGTGAGATTATGATGAGCAGTTCAGGCACAGGTGGCAGGGAGATACACGGTTGAGTCTGGGGAAGATGGACATGGAACTGTGGATGAAGCTAGTGGGAAACACGAGCCGGGGGGGTAACGCGCCCGTTCGCAAGGGGCCGGGCGGTCGGCCCGGGAGTCATTCAGCAAGCAGAGGCAGCAACGGGGAGTGCTGGGCGTTTAACGATAAATACTGCAGATGGGGGAGAGTTGCAAGTTCAAACATGTGTGTAGCCACCCCGTTAAGAAATACTTCAAAGCCCGGGGCAACCGCAGCCATGGGAGAGGAAGGGAGGCACCTAACACAGGCCCCAACACCGGTCAGCCTTAGCAGGCTGAGCTATTGGTTAAGGGGGTACCCCAACCGGGAGAAAGCAAGGTTCCTGGAAGGGGGATTTAGAAAGGGGTTTTACATACCAGTGGGGGGGGGGGGGGTGGTGGTACAAGCTAGGGGTGTTAGCCAGAACTTGAAATCCGCTGCAACACACAGACACATAGTTAAAGGAAAAATAGAGAAAGAGATAAAATTGGGGCGTGTGGCGGGCCCATTCGCATCCCCCCCTATCGCCCAGTTAATTATTTCCCCGCTGGGTGTAGTGCCAAAAAAGGACCCGGGCAAATTCAGGCTAATACAACACCTGTCATACCCAAGAGGGGGGTCTGTGAATGACGCCATAGACCCGGAGCTATGCCGGGTACAATACCAATCATTTGACACCGCCATAGGGATAATTAAACCATGTGGGGAGGGAGCACTATTGGCAAAAATCGACATAGAATCAGCCTTCCGGCTGTTACCTTTGGCCCCCAGCAGCTTCAGATTCACAGGGTGTAAATTTGAGGGTGCGTATTACATTGATAAATGTCTCCCTATGGGTTGTGCCATTTCATTGAGGCTTTTAGTACTTTCTTGCATTGGTGCATAGTCAGTCAGACGGGGACTAGCACAGTTGCGCACTATCTGGATGACTTCCTGCTGGTGGGTCCCCCGGGTTCACTGCAGTGCAACAGTTTGCTGGAGAGAACTAAGGGGATCATGAGGGAATTGGGGGTTCCCATAGCAGAGGAGAAAACTGAGGGCCCAACAGAAATCCTGTCATTCCTCGGTATAGAGATTGACACGCTGGCAAGGGAATCACGCTTACCCGCAAACAAGGTCAGGAAGCTTAGAATGAGCCTAGGTCAGTCAGGGAGGCCAGGAAGGTGACCCTGAAACAAATGCAGTCACTCCTGGGTCTGCTAAACTTCGCCTGCAGAGTAATCTGGGTGGAGACGGGGCTAACTAAGAACATGGCTTTCCTGGAGTTGTTCCCCATTGTAGTAGCGGTAGAGCTATGGGCCAAGGAGTTAGCGAACAAGCACATAATATTCTGGTCAGACAATTTGGGGGTAGTGGAGGCAGTGACCGGCCTATCGGCTACGTCAACACCAGTGATAAGGTTGTTGCGCAGGCTGGTCCTGCAGTGCATGCAGGGGAACATAAACTTTAAGGCAAAGCACATCCCCAGGAAGCTTAATGTAATTGCAGACGCACTATCCCGCTTTAACTGGCCTGCATTTAGGCGAGCAGCCCCAGACGCGCAGGCAAGAGGTTTGACCTGCCCAAATTATCTGTACCAGCTAGGGCAGAGGGAGTGATGACTTTGGTGCAGCAATCGCTAGCCCCCCACACCTGGAAGACGTACAACAACACATGTCGGCAATGGCGCAGTTTCCGGAAGACCCCGAAGGGGAGTGGTAAGGTTAGCAGAACCCATCAGCGAATCAATTTTTTACTTACTCAGAAGCGGGCGGGCATGCTAAGTGGTAAGGCGGGCGGTACGCTAGCGGGTATTGATTTTTTCCTGAAGTTGGGGGGGCAGACAGACATCACCAAGGATTTCCTCCTCAGGCGAATACTAATCGGGTGGGGCAGAGGGGAGCGCAAGCGGGGAGTTAAGAGGGAGCCGGTAACGGTGGAGAGGTTACAGAGCTTGAACCAAGCAGCAGAGTCAGTATGCGCAGGACCGTTCGAAATAAATTTATTTAAAGCGGCTTTCACTTTTGCCTTTTTTGGAGCCTTTAGATTAGGGGAACTTGTAGCAGCGTCAAAAACTAGCAGGGACACTGGCCTTTTGCTAGAAAATGTGATTATAGGGGAGGAGACAGTGGCATGCCGCATACACAGGTCAAAAACTAAACAAGCAGGGAAAGGGGCCTGGGTGCACCTGAGACGGCACGAGAATAGGAAGGTATGCCCGGTGAGGGCGGCAAAGCGCTACGCCAGGCAGCGATCGCAAGGGGGCGAGGTTTTCCTGACATAAAGATACAACTCCCCTAACCAAGTTTCAGTTTAACACGATTTTCAAGCGTTGCCTGGAGGCAGGGGGCATAGATGCCACCAATTTTGGGACCCACTCGTTTCGGATTGGGGCAGCAACGGTAGCCTCCGAGCAGGGGCTGCCGATAGCGCAGATTAAGGAATTGGGTAGGTGGAAGTCAAACGCATACAAAGGGTACATTAGGTCCCAGCAGGGGTGCAAGTAGATGATCGTGCAGTTTCTAACATGTTTTCTGTCTTCACAGTGGGAGAAGCAGGTGCAGCGTGGGAAGTCTGGCTGATTGGTCATTCTTTCATGTACTGGGCCAGGGAGTGGGCGGCGAGCACGCTGGGTCTGCAGTTGGGAATCCCACAGGAGAGCATGAAAATACGATGGCTGGGTAAGAGAGGAATGTGCTGGAGAGATTTGGTGCCAACCACCACAAGCGCGCTAGCAGTTTACGGCAGAAAGCCCCACGTGATAATGATCCACCAGGGCGGGAACGATATGGTGGCCACCAAGTCTTTAGACGTAATCCTCCAGATACACGCTGACTGCGCCAGACTTAAAGCCCTATGGAATGACGCAGTCATTATTTGGTCAGAGATCATACCTCGGCTGGCATGGAGGGGGGCGCGCAGCTGGGTGGGCATCGAGAAGGCAAGGCGAGAAGTCAACAGAGACATCCGTAAGTTCATGCTCACTTGTGGGGGGCTGACGGTGAACCACAGGGAATTCGAAGACAGGGGGCGCAGGTGGCACAGGAGGGACGGGGTACACATGACGGACGAGGGCCTGGATATTTTTATTGACAACATTCTCAGGCCGTTGCAAGCGATCAGCAGGCAGGGTTTAGGGTCACAGCTTGGTGTGTGGGGTGAGTCCCCAGTAAGTGGCCTTAATGAGTCCACCGGGTGGCGGAACTGTCAGGCCAGTCATCATAGGGACACCGTAAATACCCAAAATGGGGCTCCACCCGATGCGGATGAGCCGCCAGGTAACAGTCCCCCGGAGAAGATCGTGCGGGCTGGAGGCGCCGACGCAGGCGGTCGGTCGCTGTACCCCTGGCACCAATCTTAGGTAGCTGGGCTCTATCCTATGTGGGTAGGCCCACGCGGCCATAAAAGGGGGGACCTAGTGTGTACGGATGACGGGGCCGTGGTAAGGGGCGAGAGTGCCCCTCACGGCGGAGACTGTGTCTCCCGGTTGACGCGTGTCGTCATTTATGGCCTGACAGTTATTTGATAGTATTGTTAAACAATAAAGCTGTGACCATTTTTACTTCCACAAAAAACTGTGTTGTCTAAGTTTGTATGGTGGGGTAGGCGAATCCCTCGGCAGCACTGGGTCCAGGTTTTCACCTGCTTCACCCCCCACATACCAGCACATCCGTGAGTGTGTTAGCAGTGGCAGTTTGCGGCATCGTGGATCTCTAGAGGCAGAGTTGTGACATACCACCAGAGTTGTGACTTCCTACCAGGTTTCGGTTCCAGACAAGGACATTGTGCTACGGGCTTATTAATATTAGCTTTGCTGTAAGTAGGGTTTCAATTTTATCCGTACCGGATGTCATTGCTATATAAGTGTCTCTAGCCCAACATTCAAGTGTTTGTTGTTTTTATATTTATTTTAATTCAATTGCATTAAATTTGTAATCATTTTCTTGTCAACCTTATCAGTGATTTTTTGTTTTCAGTTGCACTATGATCTTTTTCTCTTTTTTTCTTTTTTGTTGTTGTCTTATTCGTTTGTTTGTCATTCTATGAGACTTCATTGAAGAATCTGCCTTGGATCTCATCCCAGCCGTATTGGACTTTATATTTGGTCAGGCTATATTTATATTTTCTTTTGGAGGCGCCGGTTTATTTGTTTTTATTGTCTGTATTGGTTTGTGTGGACCTTTTTTCCTGGCAGCCCCCACTTTAACATTTAAAGTGTGTACAGTATATATTTTATGTTAGTCACCTAAGTGTCACTATTTGTTATTTTTAGCATTAGCGCTGTTCCCACGACCCTTCCCCTTTATCTGCAGTGATATTATGCTTCACATCTTGACACCAGTGTGACACTGTGTCTTTCTTTCAAGGCTGACATATTTGCAAGGTTCTTCAGAGTGAGGAGTATGAAGAGGTGGAGGATAAGACAGTGATGGCCATGGGCATCCTGCACACAATCGATATTGTCCTGACCGTGGTGGAGGATTACACGGAGGTGAGTGCACTCTGCTACTGCCTTTAACTGCTCTCTGCTGAGTGATCCCGCATAGCACCTTCTCTTTTCCTCCACTGTCTGCTTTGTTTGTTTGTGCCTGGATATTATTCTTTACTAGGAGACCTTTTTTTTTCGGTATTGTAGCCTCTTTTGTTTTTTTTCAGGTAAAACAGCAGTTGGAGGAAATATGTTTACAGATCATTGGCCTTGTTTTGCAGAAACACATCATAGGTATCTTTCAAATATTCATGTTTTAAATAACAGGACTCATGAGCCTGGCTGGCCTTTATGCACAAACCCAGGGTTTGTCTGGTTTCCAAACATTGGTTTACTACACATACACTGCATATAATATTTTTTTTTGCTATAGATCTAGCAGGGGTGGCAATTTTTTGGGGTTGGAGGGCCACTTGACAAGCTTGGGTAAACTTTGCGGGCTGCAAATATAATGTAGAATCTACACAAAGTCTGGGGTCCGCAAAGTTTACCATAGCTCCCCTTCTCGCAACCGGCATCTCACCTACCCACCTCACTCTCTGCTTCACTTTCTCACTCACTTTCCCCCTTCTCTTTTAATAATCACTCTTCTTTTTTTAATCTTCCCTCTTCGCTCCTCACTTTGATCCCCTTGCTCCTTTCTCCTCCTCCCCCTTCCTCCTCCTTGCTCCCCTTCCTCCTCCTCGCTCACCCTCTTTCTCCCTCACTGTCCTTCAATCTCCCTCCTCTCCCCAACTTCCCTTCCCCCTCTCCTCTGGTCTCTACGTGGGGTGCGGGCAACGGAGGCAGCAGCAGATGCTCTGCGTGCGTAGGTGACGGCACTGTGGCTGCATGCCCACCCATACGGTGATTTATGGAAGTTGGGCCCGACTTTCAGTCCATCCTAACTTCCATTTTAGGACCACCTGGGTGAGCTCCAGCCATGCTGCTGTCTCAGCTGCCGAGCTGCTGCTGCTGCCACTGACGCTGCCTCAGTCGCCCGCACCACAGGCAATCATCCGACCTGCAGGCCTCACTTTGCCCACCCCGGCTCTAGAGGAAGAGAAATCTTTCCCGTCGCTCTCCACGGCAAGCAAATTCTGCATCATCCCTGCTGTTACAATAAAGAATATATTTTCGGCAGGTGACATTTCTTCAGCCTTGGTTGGTAATTCCATAGAGCAAGAATCTCCCCTGTAATATTTTTTTTTTAATTTTTTTATTTTTGTATTGTTTGATATAGGTGTATGTTTTTTTTTTTTATAAAATGTTTTACCAGGAAGTAATACATTGTGAGTTACCTCTCGTTTTCATGTATGTCCTGGGCATAGAGTTAAGATGACATGGTTACAAATACAGTTACATAAGTATATTGTAATACTATTGCCTTTTAGCTGTTTAATTTTCAAAAGTAATAAAACAAGGGATAAATGCTGCACACAACAATGTAATAAAGAAATTGATACAGTTACTGGTGCTCCCTTCAATGTACGATCGGCTGCGTCCAATCCACGGCATACAATAAAAATAGGAGATGGGGCACACGGATTTCAAAAATAATGAAAATGTATTAAAGCATACATTTATTAAAGCACATGCTTTAATACATTTTCATTATTTTTGAAATCCGTGTGCCCCATCTCCTATTTTTCTTATTTTCAAAAGTAAACCGTTCAGATTTGATTAGTATTTCCTCTTACGGCAGACCTTCCAGCAATCTGACTCGGCTCAACTACTTTTAGGTTTTCTTAGTTTAGAATCTGTAGTTTAGTTCTGATATATCCTTTTTAACGAATGTGTTCTAAGAATATCGTAGCTTGAGTATGGTGTATTCTTCCTGGAGATTTAGAATGGTCAAAATCAGTGTCTGCTTCCCCTATCCATACACCGGTCATGCCATTCTATATTGGAAAAAATGTGTTGTATGGTGCTCTAAAGAAAAAAATCGTAGTCAAAAATGGAATAGTATCTGGAAAAACAACCCTATATTGTATATGTGTCCAATAGGATGTAACCTGGTAGAAAATAATCCCACATAGCAAAGCGGTAAGGATAAAATCATATACACCTGCCGGTGACCAGTAGATAAGACATCCTATAACTTTACTGGACAAATGAATGAATGGTGTCAAACTGGATTAAACTCACTTGGGATAGTTGTCCACGATGAGCAGCAAGTCCAATGTATCCAGTGACCCAGGGTTGGATGTGCCTCCGTTTGAAGATGAATATCGGAGAAAGAGGGCTGGAAAACGAAGCACTATATCCAGTGCTGATGATGCAGCAATAAACCACCAGGAATGCGTTCCCATAAAATAAAGCTATTTTAATGGATCAAAAATATGGTACAAAACACACCAACGCGTTTCGGACTATGAATAGTCCTTTATCAAGGTGAATACACAAACAACATAAGGAGTGCAATTTATACTGATCGCGGCACCAATTGCGTTGACTTCCCGGTGTGACGCGGGCACAAGACCTGTGACGTGGCACCAATTGCATTGACTTCTGGGTGTATCATGTGACGCTAGCACATGACCCACGACCGGTAGACGCAGCACAAATGCATAGCCCATACCAGCGTGTGGCGTCACCGCGCAGGGGGACCAGAGGGGCGTGGCATGCTTGTCAAAGAAAGAACACGCAATGCCAAAACAAACCCCTGAGTCCGTATGGTGGAAAAGGCGCGTGACGTCACCACGTCGATTGGCACGTGACAGAACGTCACAATGCATTGTGCTGCTAGGCAACATGACCCCCACGGGTCAGAACCAGAAGAAACAAGTAAAACAAAACTTTATTAACATTAAACTATAACACTCTCAATGGTTACCTTTATGGATACACAAAGACATGTAAATAAAATCAAGTTACAAAAAATAAGATTAAAAACAATGAGTGATACTCAAATTACAACCTCAGATATTGGGTATCCATAAATCGTAATTACGAATCGTGCATTGCTTGTAATGGTTATGAAGAACATGAATATAAAGATGTTAAATAAAATAAGGTTACATGTAAATATAAACAGAACCTGTCACATAACATACATAAAGTTAATCAAAACCCCCGGAGAACAGAAAGTAAGTGAACAGAGACTGGGATGCGACTGATATCATTTTATAATTTTAGCTAAACCCATTGTTATTAAATACACAATAGATAATTGATTAACATATTATAACTCACAAGCATCAAATAGATGTACAGTTAATTATTATCCAGACAACCTGTGCTGTTGCCAATAACATAATACCAAGAGACCTTATGGAGAAACACTTTCAAATATCAAATAGAAGAGGCCCTATATCCCAGTCTGAATTCAGACCATGAGGGATACAGGTTTGTAAAGTAAAGATCCAATAGAGTTCTCTTCTATTAAGGATATTTAATCTGTTGCCTCCTCTAATCGGACAAGGTACATGTTCAATACCCAAAAATGACATGTTTTTTACATCGCCCATACCGCAATTGCTAAAATGTTGGGACAATGTTGTACCATATTTTTGATCCATTAAAATAGCTTTATTTTATGGGAACGCATTCCTGGTGGTTTATTGCTGCATCATCAGCACTGGATATAGTGGTTCGTTTTTCCATCCCTCTTTCCATGCCATTCTATAGATCACCACTACTCTAAGTTTTCTTTTGGGGATATCTCCTTCAAAACGGGAAATGACTTGGATTAATGTCTTGTATATAATGTATAACCCTGTTCACTTGATGTAACTATGTATTTGTAACCATGTATTTCACATCATAACTCTGTGCCTAGGACATACTTGAAAACAAGAGGTAACGCTCAGTGTATTACTTCCTGGTAAAACATTTTATAAATAAATCCAGTAACCACCAATTTTTTTCCTTCTGACTATCTCTCTCCCACGGCAAATGAAATTCCAGTGCTTACCTAGGCTAATTTTTAGATCAGCGTATGCCATATACACACAGATCTTTTCTTGGTACAGTACGCTAAAGTATATTGGATTCTGCCTTTGAATTTTCTATGACCTTATTGCCAGGTATGCAGGGAATTATGGTTGACAAGTTCCTGACCCACCATTTAGTTTACCAAAATCAATCCTTACGTTCTCCTTTACTCGCTGTTGCACACTTCCCACCCAACCTCTCTCTAATTTTTCAAACACCTTGGATATGGACTTGCCCTATTCTGAAGTGTATGACACTGCACGCTTTAATCACCTCTCTCCAGAGCAAACTCTGAGTAGAGTTATGCATGCCTAATATTTATACAGTACTAGTGTCCGTAATTCTAATTTATCGCTCCTCTTTCTATGCCACTAGGAATTGAAGGGAAAAAGCCCTGCCCAGTTGGGGGGTGGAGGTTTCATCTTTTAACAAATGAGAACCCAGCACCCTTTATATGGCTCCCTGCTCTCCTTTAAACCCCCATTTTTAGTTGTACCTGTCAAGGGGGTAGATTTGTTCCTCACAGGGTTTATTTTTTGGTACACTTTGCCTTTTGGTCTTCCCTGTTGCTAAGCAAAAGAGAAGATTTGGTTCCCTAGTGCCAAGATGCATCCGTCTGGTCAGTGGGGAAGAAGCGGATGTGTAGGGATGTAGTCAGGTTTACTGTCCCCGTGACTGCGAGAAATTACGTGTAAATCCCCAGCATTTATTTGCATTTTTGCGAACACAGTGACTTAGCTTCAAAACTGGAGTTTAGAGTCGGCCATAGTACTTTGCAGGAACAGGTAGGCGGTGCTAGTGTGTCTTAAATGTAAATTCAATGTAAGCCTTCCCTTATTCCCGTTCATTTCATACGAGATGATATATCTCATTTTATTTCAATGTAACCTACCACTTCTTCCCCTAAACTTCAGAAGACTTAAAAGTATTTTTAAAGTATGGCATGGTTTTATTAGAGTATAGGGAATGACAGTTTAAGGACAAGTAACGAAGACTTTGAATTATTTCAATCATTTTCAATTCTCTTACAAAAAAACTGTTGTCTTCAACGGATCGTCTTCTTTTAAAAAAAAATATTTTTATAGGTGATCATCATAAGAACCACAGAATCCATATTTAGTGTCCTGGAACTAGATTCCATATTCCTCTGTCTCCCCTTTCAGTTTATGGGATTCATTTCTTCCTTGTTCAGTTGGCTGTTATTTCCCCTGTCTCAGCAGCTTGTTGTATGAGAACATGCAACATTATTGCTACATGTTGTTGTTTCCTTAGACATTTCTGTGAGTTGCTATAGCAACCCCAGCCTTTCTCTCAAATGGGCTAGTCTGCTTTCTCCCCCTCTGCCTTGCCCACAGATGGTCTGTCCCCAGGCTATCTTGCTACCCAGAATACACTGGGGCTTCCTTTTCCACCTTCTACACTGGCTGAGTGAGTACCCCTCCTGTAATTGCTCCAGTGGCAGGGCCGAATCCTTTTGACCTGCCCTTAACTACAAAGCACCCACAGAGAGACATTACACCAACATCTCTTCCACAAGTGCCTGTCTTTATTGCTGCTTTCCCTAAATAAAGTGAAGAAAAGATACAGGACTTGTTGTGCTTTAGAAAGAGGGCCGAGTTGAACCTATCTGGGCGAATCATCCTACACATGACCCTGGCCTCCAGAATAGTGAAAAGGAAGACCGTGTGTTTTGGAAATATACATACAGGAGCTGCTACTCTAAGACTTTATGCTAACACAGTACAGTCACTGCACACAGCCTGCAGCAGCCTTTCAAACAGCAAGCAGCTTGCACTGCACACAAGCCTACAAACTCAGTCAAGGCAGCAGCACTGCACTCAGACTGCAATATACACAGAACTTTGATTGTCTTTTCTCTGTTTGAGCCACTCTCTGCACAGCTCCATAGTGAAGAGCTACCATCTCACCTACCCCTGCGCATGTATCCTGGCTGACGCCACCAAGGGCCACGCCACCGGACACCCGCCAGGACACGGTTCAGAGCCACCGGACACCTGTGAGTACAGCCACCCCTACGCTGAACGCTGCAGGACACCGCTCGGCATCATCTGAGACAGTCGCCCATCTCTGACACAGGTAAAAGACCACACGCCACACGCACTGGCTAAAGGCCTACACACACCTACAGCATGGCAGAACTCAGAGCCTCACCTGATATCACACAGGAGCGTGATCACTCGGACACAGAGACCACTGCGCAACTGCAACAGGCGCAGGCAGACGCAAGGCCTAAACGGACAGTCACAGTGACACAAAAGGCCCGCGAAAAATATGAGACTGACATTGAAGCGCACCGTGCTAAATTAGAGTTGGCCTGGGAAACAACCACACTTGGGATATGCAATGTCGCCGGCGCTGGTAACTATGTACAACAGCTCAAGCAGGCAATAACTCAATTGAAGATAGATCACTTGCGCTATCAAGCAGTGTCACAGGCATTTTTCACCTATCTAACAAGAACTAACACGGAAGATAGCCTGCAAGAACGCGACCTGCAAAAGGCGATCGACCTAGAACGTGATGGCATCATGCAGACCACCATGACGGACGCCCAAAGCGAGAGAAAAGAGCTCCTCCTGGAGACTGCGTCACAGCGCTCAAGCACATCCAGACACTCATCAAGGTCAGCAAGATCAGCGCAATCTAACGCATCCAGTGCAAGCACAAACCCAAGGCGCGAGCCGCCGCAGAGGCCGCACGTGCCAGGGCTGAATATAGTCGAAGAGAGGCAACCGTAAGAGCAGGAAGAGCGCGCATAGAAGAGGAGCAGACAGCCGGCGCTAATGCCGCAGCCACCACGCGTAGGAAAGCCGAATTCGATGCGGAACTAGTGGCACTTAATCAAGAGAAGGAAGCCGCCACAGCCATAGCCCAAGCTGAAGTCCTAGAAGCAGCCGCGCAACAGGACAGCGGGGAGCAACCGTACAGACGGATAGCCTCAGAGGATCCAGCCCAACGCACTGAAGACTACGTAAGGAGCCTCTTCAGTGTAAACACCAGCGCACCATCTCAACACGGAGGGAGTGACTCCACAGACACAGAAGACTTGCTAGGTCCACGAGGAGAAGACGCTGTTCCTTCAGTGGGACATGCTGCCTGGGATAGCCACAGCCGCAACAGCGATCCACACGCCAGCGCGCACACGGATGCACCACAACAGGCTCGCAATCCAGGTACACCCACACAGGAGAACACAGCCCCTCACACTGACCAGCAGCCATCACGCGTCCACGCCAAGGAAGAGGCGACCGCACGGACCCTCCCAGCAACTACCTCAGAACACGACCAACATGCCGATGCCTCAGGCCTGACCGACATAGCCAAGTACATGATCCGGCGTGACCTGGTGCAAACAGGACTCATCGGCTTCGACGAGCGCCCTGAGAACTACCGGATGTGGAAGTTCACGTTCAACAGCTTGGGCTTCTCGGCAATGGAAGAGCTCAACCAGCTATTCAAGTTCCTGGGGAACGAATCCAGGGAGCACGCAAAGAGACTTCGGTCAGCAAACGCGAACCAACCCCAAGTAGGCCATGACCTAGTGTGGGAAAGGCTAGAAGAGTGCTACGGTAGCCCCGAAGCAGTCGAGGATTCGCTCTTCAAAAGAGTCGACAGCTTCCCCAAGATCACAACTAGAGACTACTCGAAGTTACGAGAGCTCGGAGACCTGCTGCAAGAGCTGGAGTTTGCAAGGAAAGACCATTCCTTAACAGGTCTCAACGTCTTGGACTCAGCTCGTGGAGTGAGAACCATCTTGGAGAAGCTACCCTACAACCTCCAAGAAAAATGGATTTCCCAAGGCTCCAAATACAAAAGGGAGAAGCAAGTCGCCTTCCCCCCCATTCTCATTCTTCTTGAGCTTCATTCGCGAAGCGGCAAGGACAAGGAACGATCCCAGTTTCATCTTAGGTGCGCAAACCACACACAGTGCGAGCTGCCTGAGGAATGAGAGACCAGTGGCGAGATACGGTAACACTCAAATGCCCATCTCGGTCCACAGGACGGACGTGCCTCCCACGACCCAAACTACTCCCGATCAGTCGGTCGCCAGAGACGAGGAACCAAGGGACCCAAACAGGGAATGTCCCATACACAAGAAGCCACACCCACTTAACAAGTGCTTTGGGTTCAGTATGAAGTCCCTAGAGGAACGTAAGAGGTTACTTGGAGAATTCAGAGTTTGCTTCAGATGCTGCGGTTCCACGACTCACCTAGCCAGAGACTCTAAAGAAGAAATCAAATGTACAGTGTGCAAAAGTGACAAGCACGTAACATCTTTACATCCAGAGGCGCTGACACGCCACCAACTCAACAACCCATCCTCCGTAGCGGAGCATGGCGGGGAGGAAGGAGGAGAGACAACATCCGTCACATCTCGGCGCACTGAGGTTTGCGGAAAAGAAAGTGACAAAATGTCCTGCTCCAAAATATGCCTTGTTGCAGTGCACCCCCAGTGTCAACCTGAGAAGGCTATTCGAATGTATGCAATCCTCGACGACCAAAGCAACAGATCATTGGCGAAGACAGAGTTCTTCAACCTATTCAACTTACAAGACAATGCCTCACCCTACACCCTCAGAACCTGTGCAGGGTCAACAGGGAGAAGAGCAAGCGGTTACGTCATATGTTCAGTGGATAACAGAATGAAGATGGCTCCCCCCACACTCATCACGTGCAACCACATGGCCACAAACAGGGACGAGATTCCCACACCAGACGTGGCACGCCATCACCCGCACCTCAGAGGAATAGCCAACGACATCCCGCCGGTAGAACAAGGCGCCAAGATCTTGCTGCTGCTCGGTAGGGACATCTTGAGGATACATAAAGTCTGTAATCAGCATAACGGACTCCACAACGCACCATACGCCCAAAGACTTGACCTAGGTTGGGTGATAGTGGGCAACGCGTGCACTGACAAAGAGCACGGACAAGACTATGTTGACGCCCGCAGAACGGTGATAACAGAATGTGGACACACATCCCTCTCTGAACCATGTGTTGGCCATCTCCAAGTGACAGGAGGGCCAAGTGAAGAGAAGAGACAAGGTCATACCCTTGATCGACAAGAACATCCTTACATCAAGGGGATGTGACAATGGCCTAGGATGCTTAGTGGTTCAGACAACCAAGGATGATGAGTCGACTCCACTGAAGGAAGAAAGTAACCTCCCAAAGGTGACCAACAAAGGGATCGTCCAAAAGACAATAAACAAGCGGACGATCCTCCCGCGGGCAATGGCACGGCTAAGATGTACAGTTGTTCCTCTCCACAGAGTAACAAGCGACAAAGCAGCCAGCTGTCACGGCTGGCATAGCCGCAAAAGATTGCGCCCTACAGGTGAAGCCACAGTGTCAAAAAGACTGTCCTCTCACACGTCAAAGAGACAGTCGCAGAGTCATTTCACAAAGGAATTTACAAGGACAAAAGAGACTGTTCTTCGTCATGTCCAGGGAGAGAACAACCTCCTAACGGCAGTTAACAAAGAGGCACAAAAGATGATGGCAAACGCCAACCTAAGATTGCACAAAATAGCTGCCAATAGTGCCATAGTGATGAAGTCGTTCCACGCAGATGATCGCGCAAACAAACTCAAGAATTTGGACCTGGGGGCCGACACGCCTCCCATACAGCGGAGCCTGGGAATTAGCTGGAATCTTAAAACAGATACATTTATGTTCCAGGTAGCCATCGAGGAAAAACCCTACACACAACGCGGAGTCCTGTCCACTATTGACAGTCCTTACAACCCGCTAGGATTTGTAACTCCTGTCACTATACAAGGCAAGTCTCTCCTCAGAGAAATGTCCTTCGAGAAGCAGGACTGGGACACCCCACTACCTCCAAGAAAGACGGAAAGAGTGGGAAACGTGGAAGTATTCCTTGAAGACTCTTGAACATCTTCAGATCCCACACACTTACTCGCCTATATCTCTCACCGCTACACACAGCAAAGAGCTTTGCCTGTTCTCAGATACCTCCACAAAGGCCATGGCAGCGGTGGCCTACCTAAAAACCATGGGCGTGGGTGGAAGTTACCATATCAGGTTCATCCTTGGCAAGGCTAAGCTGGCGCCACAACCCGACAGCACTATACCCAGACTCGAGCTATGTGGCGCAGTGTTAGCGGCAGAACTGGCAGAACTTTTCGAAAACGAGATGGACTGCAAACCAGATGCTGTCAGATTCTACACAGATAGCAAGGTGGTACTGGGCTACATATGCAACATGAAAAGAAGATTCTACGTATACGCGACCAACCGTGGAGAAAGAATCAGGAAGTCGACCCAACATGGAATTGTTAAAACCTTTTTAAGGCCCACCACAGAGATTATCCTCCTAATGCCTAAATCGAACTATAACAAGGAAGAACTGACTACCAGTTCTGTGGACTCTGAGAGACATTGTGGTGCATCAAGCTAACCTAGAGCTGTGCATTCGCTTACCGAGATGGCAAAGGACTTCAAGCTGGTGGTACAGGCCAGTATCCCATCGTTATGTGCAGTGTTCGACAAACCTATACATTTGCTCGCCCTGGGCGAGTGGATTTAACCCCCGGGCGAGTAAATATTGGCCCAAGCAGCACACGTTTGGTACTAGGTGGCGAGTAGATTTTTTTGTGTGGCGAGTAGATTTTTTGGTGATTTGTCAACCACTGGTTATGTGGACATGAATTTTGCATTGTTATGTTATATTGTACATATGTTCCACATATACCTAGACTATAGTGGTATCTCCAGATACCAGACGGGGAGTGTCCTGGAACTAGATTCCATATTCCTCTGTCTCCCCTTTCAGTTTATGGGATTCATTTCTCCTTTGTTCAGTTGGCTGTTATTTCCCCTGTCCCAGCAGCTTGCTGTATGAGAACATGCAACATTATTGCTACATGTTGTTGTTTCCTTAGACATTTCTGTGAGTTGCTATAGCAACCCCAGCCTTTCTCTCTAATGGCCTAGTCTGCTTTCTCCCCCTCTGCCTTGCCCACAGATGGTCTGTCCCCCAGCTATCTTGCTACCCAGAATACACTGGGGCTTCCTTTTCCACCTTCTACACTTGCTGAGTGAGTACCCCTCCTGTAATTGCTCCAGTGGCAGGGCCGAATCCTTTTCACCTGCCCTTAACTACAAAGCACCCACAGAGAGACATTATTCAATCACCAACATCTCTTCCACAAGTGCCTGTCTTTATTGCTGCTTTCCCTAAATAAAGTGAAGAAAAGATACAGGACTTGTTGTGCTTTAGAAAGAGGGCCGAGTTGAACCTATCTGGGCTAATCATCCTACACATGACCCTGGCCTCCAGAATATTTAGAGACCAAGAAATGTTGCGTCCATCACATGTCTTTCAACTGCTGAGTCAGTCAGAAAGCGCCCATGGAATCAGTTTGTTCTGCAGCAGAAAGAAGGGATCTATTGATCTGTGGATTCTGTCCACAGGGTGACACAGATGGAACCTATGACCCATGAAAGCAGTCTCTGCAATGTGACACACTGACATAAACAGACGGGACTTCCTATTGACTTCTATAGCTAGGATTTGGTGAGATTAAAGTGTTAATTGGTTCTATCTTTGTGAATTCCTTTTATTTCTTGCAGAGTTTTATGAGGAGATCCTGTCTTTGGCATACAGTCTGACCAACCAGACCATCTCCTCTCAGATGTGGCAGCTTCTAGGCATCTTGTTTAAAGTCTTTCAGAGGGATTGCTATGAATACTTTACAGGTTCGAGATAATTCAGGTTTCGTTTATTTGCCCTTGTCTAGCTGATCAATTTTTTTTCTAAACTGTTTATTTGCAAGATTTCGGGCTTACAGAAGAGAAGGGTAATGGGACCCAACATAAATTATAGTAGTAAGATATTTATACAAAAAGACCAAAGAAGAGGGTAAACAGGAAGGAAAAAGGGATAAAAACAAATCGGTCCAAGTAAGGCCGCGGCTTGTAGTATAAGTAAAAAGTGCCTCCTCGGGGCCTGATGAAGCTGCACATCGTGGTGTTTGTATGCGTGACCTACGGAATACTTGGCAGCAGAGACCCGTCCACCTTACAGAGAGCAGTCACTTTTTTTACTTTTACTACAGGCTGGCAAGCTTCTGAGGCCTATTTTGGACCTAATTTGTCTGATATAAAGTCCGCATTGATGCTCGGGAGGAGGACACTTCTTTCCCTGAGAGATGCTTAGAGTTGTTTCAAAATGGTGATGCTAAGAGACTCGCAAGTATTCTCAAATTTGAATTGTTTGCCTACCGCGCTGTCCCTTGCACTGAGACTTGCCTCTCTGAACCCCTAAATTACTATCGGGATGTGAAGACGTACTTTATTTGACTGTTTTCTTGTTTGGAATCATTCATCTTTAGTTTTCCTTCACGCATATCTGCAATCCACAATATTCTGGGTCAGTTTGAGTGACGTTATCCAGGCCAATTTCAATTTGCTATTCCCTACGAGGATGGCGGATGCATTTCCTTCCAAGGATCTGAGTCTTTATTCTGGTGGCCGTGCTGATATTACTTTCTTCTCTCTGGTTTATCGTCTTGCATGCACGGACGCTATATTGGGGTCTCCGATTATTGTTTGCAGTTGACACTTATGAGTTCTGTTATTGTGCTGTTTTTGTATGTATGTCTTTATATAGCGCTATTAATGTACGTAGCGCTTCACAGTAGTAATACAAACGGCAATCATATAAATAACAAAAAATATAAATAACACGATGGGAATAAGTGCTTCAGACATAAAAGTAACATTTAGGAAAAGGAGTCCCTGCTCCAAAGAGCTTACAATCAAATTGATTACAAGCAGTGGCTAAAAAGTCTTTAACATCACCTGCAGTACCCTCCGTTCGTTGATCCACGTGTAGTGAGTCAAACCGGCTTCTGCTGCGGACGTCAGGGAGATGTGCGCGCACAATCTCCTCCTGATACTCAAATCCCGCGGGAGTTGGCGGCCGGGGATGAGACTGGATAGCGGCACAGCAGGCTCTGCTCTATTCACTAATTATATGTGGATAAACAAAGCGGACGGGCTCCAAAGTGTGGCGGATGACTCCTTCCTAATTTATCTATTGGCACTGGTCTATAAATGTGGTTTTGTATCTGTAAAGTGCTAACCCCTGAGGAAGTCGCATGCAGCGACGAAACGCGTAGGGAAGGAGTCATATTGGACTTTAAACTATATATTTTTCATCCAAGTACTTTTGGCATTCATCCGCCACACTTTGGAGCCCGTCCGCTTTGTTTATCCACATATAATTAGTGAATAGAGCAGAGCCTGCTGTGCGGGTATCCAGTCTCATCCCCGGCCGCCAACTGTCGCAAGCTTTGAGTATTAGGAGGAGATTGTGCGCGCGCATCTCCCTGACGTCCGCAGCAGGAGCCGGTTTGACACACTACACGTGGATCAATGAACAAAGGGTCCTGCGGGTGATGTTAAAGACTTTTTAACCACTGCTTGTAATCAATTTTTATATTGGAAGTGTCCTTATTCTATCAGCATATACCTTCATTAATATATATATAGATGATAGATAGAGAGAGATAGAGATACATATGTATGTGTATGTGTGTATATGTATATATATGTATAATACAAATAAGACTGCGCCTTGTAATGTGAACCAATCTCCAGCTGTATCCTCGTCCGGTGCATGAGTATATCTCAAACGCTTGTTTTAATTTGTTGTTTGTGAGTTAGCATTTGGTTGGATTTTTTTAGGGAAATAAATGTGTATTTTTTTGGACATATTGCACTAGGATCGGGCGCATTCTTTTTTGTGTTTTTGTAATAAATATATATATATATATATATATATATATATATAATGACATGCAGATGAGCATACAGTTATATTTGCTCTCCTGTGGAGGGTTTTTGTCACTTTTTTTACTCACCATAACTTAACTCAGTGTATATGTATATATATATATATATATATGTATATGTATATGTATATGTATATGTATATGTATATATATATATATATATATATATATATATATATATATATATATATATATATTGTGACAAACGGCTTACTCCGGGGCTCCGCCGTCTGTCCGGGACTGTTAGAACACGGTCTTTTAGGGTAGGTTAAATGATGAGACGTCACGTACTGTTCCTTTAAACAGGCTATGCCTGGTTTATTCAGTCCCAGGCACTGAGACTGCCACAGTTTAAACAGAAAACAAAGCCAAACAAAAAGCTGCTCGTCTGAGCGATAACTTAAACTTAGATGTCCCTGACTCAGAGTTGGAAGTGGCTTGTCCACTTCCACCAACAAAATAAGTACCTTTGCAGTCTTTAGACAAACTAACAGAATGAATGAAGCGATTTGGGAAAGAGGCTTTCTCACCCCTCTGCAGTTCAGCAGCCTTCCAGGCTCTTGGGCGGGGCTCAGAGGAAACAGGAAACAAGTCTTATATACCTGAACTCTAATCAGCATGACAGGTGACAGAAAACAGGCAGCAGACAAACTGTGGAATGGAGTGCCTGTACCACGAGGCTGCCCTGTTCAGCTTAGACAGGACAGAAACTGTTCAGTATCCTGGGAGCCCTGTATATGGAGTTTATTACCAACCCCTGGTTTCTGTCACATATCCTCCCCCCCAGCTCAGACCTCGAGGGGTGAGCGACCATGGATATTAGGGAGTGCATCCTTGACAACCCGTCGGCATTGCCATGTTTGTGCCCCGACCTGTGTTCCACAGAAAATTTAAAGGGCTGTAGGCTTAGGAACCACCTGGTCACCCTAGCGTTCTTCTCCCTATTTTGACACATCCAGGTAAGGGGTGCATGATCTGTGACCAATCGGAACTTTCTCCCCAACAGATAATACTTGAGTGTCTCTACAGCCCACTTTATTGCGAGACACTCTTTCTCGACTATGGAGTAATTTTTCTCCTGGGGATTTAGTTTCCTACTTAAATAAAGGATGGGGTGCTCCTCCCCTTGAGACTCCTGGGAGAGTACCGCCCCCAGCCCTACCTCAGATGCGTCGGTTTGGACTACGAACTCTTTGGAGAAGTCAGGTGTGACCAACACTGGTTGGGCACAGAGAGCTTCTTTCAGGCTTCTAAAGGCCTGTTCGGTTTCGGGGGACCACTTTACCATTAGCGGTCCTCTTGCTTTTGTGAGGTCGGTTAGTGGGGTTGCCTTAGTTGCAAAATTGGGAATAAACCTCCTATAGTAGCCAATTAACCCCAAAAAGGTCCTTACTTGTTTTTTTTGTGACTGGCCTTGGCCAATTTTGTATCGCCTCTACTTTGAGTGTTTGTGGTTTGAGTAACCCTCTACCAATAGAATACCCCAGATACTTGGCCTCCTCCAGACCAATAGTGCATTTAGCGGGGTTAGCAGTTAGTCCAGCAGACCGAACTGCGTCGAGCACAGCTTGGACCTTTGGAAGGTGGGACTGCCAATCTTCACTATGGATTACCACATCATCCAGGTAGGCGGCAGCGTACCGAACATGTGGTTTTAAAATTTTATCCATCATTCTTTGGAATGTGGCGGGAGCTCCATGTAAGCCAAAAGGCAGCACCTTATATTGAAAGAGGCCGTCTGGGGTTGAGAAGGCTGTTTTTTCTTTTGCCCTTTCTGTGAGGGGAACCTGCCAGTACCCTTTTGTTAGGTCTAGGGTTGTGAGATATCGGGCTTTGCCCAGTCTCTCTACAAGTTCATCCACCCTGGGCATAGGATAAGTATCAAATTTTGACACCGCGTTTAGTTTCCGGTAGTCATTACAAAACCTTGTTGTACCGTCTGGCTTTGGGACTAAAACTATAGGGCTGTTCCACCCACTTTGGGATTCCTCAATTACGCCTAGTTTTAGCATTTTTTTTAACCTCTAAACTTATAGCCTCTCTCTTGGCCTCTGGGATTCGGTACGGTTTAAGGTTAACTCGGACCCCCGGTTCAGAGACTATGTCATGTTTAATTACGTTAGTTTTACCTGGCTGTGTAGAGAATATTTCTTTGTTCCTTCTCACTAAACTCTGGACCTCTCGTTTCTGATGCACGGACAGTGTTTCAGCTATGCTAACCTCTGGGTCAGTTTCTTGATTCTCTGACGGACCTGGGGGTACTAGGGTTAACAAGACCTATCTATCTTTCCAGGGCTTGAGTAGGTTTATATGGTAAATTTGCTCAGGTTTCCTCCTACCTGGCTGCCTTACCCTATAATTTACTTCTCCCACTCTTTCCAAGACCTCATATGGCCCATGCCATTTAGCAAGGAATTTACTCTCCACGGTGGGAACCAGAACTAGTACCCTATCACCTGGAAAAAAAATTCTGACCCTAGCACCCTTATTATACGTATTCCTTTGTGCTTCTTGAGCTTTCTCCATGTGTTCCCTCACTATGGGTAGGACTGCAGCAATGCGGTCCTGCATTTGGGCAACATGCTCTATTACACTTCTGTAAGGGGTAACCTCGTGTTCCCAAGTTTCTTTGGCTATATCCAGTAAGCCCCTTGGATGTCGGCCATACAATAGTTCAAACGGGGAGAAGCCTGTGGATGACTGGGGAACTTCCCTAATGGCAAATAACAGGTATGGTAACAAACAGTCCCAGTTTTTCCCATCCTTATCGACCGCCCGGCGTAACATGCTCTTTAAGGTTTTATTGAACCTTTCCACTAAACCATCTGTTTGTGGATGATAGACTGAGGTTCTGAGATGCTTGATTTTTAGGAGTTTACATAGCTCTTTTGTTACTTGGGACATAAATGGTGTTCCCTGGTCAGATAAGATCTCTTTAGGAATTCCGACCCGGGAAAACAGAAGTACTAACTCTTTTGCTATGTTTTTAGCAGAGGTGCTACGTAGGGGAACTGCCTCCGGATATCGGGTAGCATAATCTAATATTACCAATATATGCTGATGTCCCCTAGCAGACTTTATTAGGGGTCCTACTAGATCCATAGCAATCCGGTCAAATGGTACCTCTATTATGGGAAGGGGTACCAATGGGCTGCGGTATGCTTTGAACGGGGCGGTGATCTGACATTCTGGGCATGAGGAACAATAGTTTGTAATTTCTGCCAGAACCCCAGGCCAATAAAAGCTTCGGAGAACCTTTTCTTTTGTCTTTTCCACCCCTAGGTGTCCCCCCAATGGATGACTATGTGCGAGGTGTAATACTACGTTACGGAATGTCCGTGGTACCAACAATTGTTTAGTTGTAACTGATTTTCTTTTATCAACCCGATATACTAGGTCGTTCTCTACCTCGAAGTAGGGGTAAGCAAGTGACCTATCTGGTTGGCCATGAGTACTATTCTGGTCCCGTATATTTCCCCTTGCTACCGCTAATGTGGGGTCCTCCCACTGGGCCTTCTTAAAACTCCCAGGACTGACCTCTAGGTCAGCGAGGGTCTTATCCTGTACTGGGGTGGTAAGTGCCTGATCAACATCTTGATTTGGGGTATTCCCTACCAAAGTAGTGATGGGGAAGGGAATTTCACAGCACTCCTCCTTTTCCCCCTTCTTATTTGGGCCCTCGTCAACCTCCATTTCTGAAAAAGGGAAAGGATTTGTTTCTTCTAACACTTCGTTATGGTCTGCTATTGAACTCTGGGCGCTATTCTGAGCTGGGGACCACATTTTTAGAAAATGGGGAAAGTCGGTCCCTATTAACACATCATGTGCCAGTTTGGGTACAACACCCACCTTGAAATCTAAAGAACCAAATTCTGTTTCAAAAAAAACATCAACAGTGGAATATTCATGATTATCCCTATGTATACAACAAATTGCCACTCTTTGTGAACTGTTTACCTGTTTCTTCTTAATGGGCAATAGGTATTCGGACACTAGTGTGACCATACTCCCAGAGTCAAGAAGTGCCCGAACCCTCTTACCATTAACCTTTACAAATGCCCACAGGTGGTTATTCAAGGGGTCCTCTGGGCTAGGGCCCATACATTGGGACAACAGCGAATAAGGTTCCACGCTGTTGCATTGCATGGGCTCATCATTTAGTGGGCAGATTTTTGCTGTGTGGCCCCTCTCATGACAATTTACACATTTAGGTACATAGTCTGTGTCCCACTTAGAGCCTTTTCCCGGCTCCCCATGTTGGCTATTGCCCTTAGTGTGCGAACCACTGTTGCTGGAGCGGCGTGAAGGTGGTCGCCGCTCTTCAGCGCCCCTTAACCCCGGTACCCTTTTACCGTCTCTGGAAGAGTCCTGGAACCTCGGATAGTGGGGTTGCACCACGACTGTGGGTTGCGGGTGCTCTTCTGCTGCACTGTACCTTTCTACAAGGGCCACAAGCTCATCCGCATTGTGGGGGTCACTCCGACTGACCCAACGGCGTAAGGCAGAGGGAAGTTTCCTCAAGAACTGGTCCATGACCAACCGTTCCACGATGTGGCTTGCTGAGTTGATCTCGGGTTGTAGCCACTTCCGGGCGAGGTGGATGAGGTCATACATCTGGCTTCGGGTGGCTTTATCCATCGTGAAGGACCATGCGTGAAACCTTTGGGCACGAACAGCCGTGGTTACGCCGAGGCGGGCGAGGATCTCGAACTTCAATTTTGCATAGACGTTAGCTTCGGCTGGCTCTAGATCAAAGTAAGCCTTCTGGGGTTCGCCGCTTAGGAAGGGTGCGATTAGACCAGCCCACTCAGCTTCTGGCCATCCCTCTCTCTGTGCCGTGCGTTCAAACGTGAGAAGATAGGCTTCCACATCATCCGAGGGTCCCATCTTCTGAAGGTAGTGGCTTGCCCTGGTCATTTTCGGAACTGGGGCTGCCTCTGCCAGTGGAAGGTTACTGATAGTCCCCCTCAGGATCTCGAGTTCCTGCTGTAAGCCCTGAGCGAACCGCTTTTGCTCCTCTCTCAGCAGGCGGTTTGTCTCTTGCTGGTTTGCATTAGTCTCTTGCTGGGCTATTAACAGCTGTTGCTGGGTTTCACTCGCCTGTTGCTGGGCTTCATTCGCGTCTTTCTGGACAGCGACATTGCGTACCAGCGCACTCACCACGTCTTCCATCTTGTTTGGAGAGAGAGAGAAAAAAAAAAACCTTCTTTTTTTTTTTTTTTTTTTTAAAGTTCTTTAACCCCCAGACCTTTCAGTGTTCTGCCCGCATTCTCCACCATATGTGACAAACGGCTTACTCCGGGGCTCCGCCGTCTGTCCGGGACTGTTAGAACACGGTCTTTTAGGGTAGGTTAAATGATGAGACGTCACGTACTGTTCCTTTAAACAGGCTATGCCTGGTTTATTCAGTCCCAGGCACTGAGACTGCCACAGTTTAAACAGAAAACAAAGCCAAACAAAAAGCTGCTCGTCTGAGCGATAACTTAAACTTAGATGTCCCTGACTCAGAGTTGGAAGTGGCTTGTCCACTTCCACCAACAAAATAAGTACCTTTGCAGTCTTTAGACAAACTAACAGAATGAATGAAGCGATTTGGGAAAGAGGCTTTCTCACCCCTCTGCAGTTCAGCAGCCTTCCAGGCTCTTGGGCGGGGCTCAGAGGAAACAGGAAACAAGTCTTATATACCTGAACTCTAATCAGCATGACAGGTGACAGAAAACAGGCAGCAGACAAACTGTGGAATGGAGTGCCTGTACCACGAGGCTGCCCTGTTCAGCTTAGACAGGACAGAAACTGTTCAGTATCCTGGGAGCCCTGTATATGGAGTTTATTACCAACCCCTGGTTTCTGTCACAATATATATATATATATATATATATATGAGTTAAGTTATGGTGAGTAAAAAAAAGTGACAAAAACCCTCCACAGGAGAGCAAATATAACTGTATGCTCATCTGCATGTCTTAGGCAACCCCGCCTTTCCCTATTATCACCCAGCATACAGCACTTCCACTGCAGCAAGGGATTCTGGGAAATGACATGCAAATGAGCACACAGTGTCACTTTTTGCCTCAATAACCATTTTTAACATGGTTCCCTATAGGCTTAAGCTTGCTGCATGGTCACAGCTTTGAGCACAGCCAGGGTTAAGGTGCATACCCAGAAAACCACCCACAGACAGCTTTTATTTTTTTGTTTTGAAAATTCTTTTATTATGCAGCGAATCTTTACAACAAGATTATAACAGTACATCATTTTCCAAACGAAAAAAAAACCGCGACGTTAACAACGGCGCAGTGCATATCCCACACAACTCACATACATTTTTATTAATGGTTTCCCCAAAAGTAAAAAAACTGTGACGAACACGGCGGTGCAGTGCATTTATACGTATGCACCGCACCACAGACATGACATATCATACACACATTATCTCTAACTTTATTGCACAGAAAAACTTTTGGGGCGGGGGAGTAAGGGGGGGGGGGGTGGGGAGGAGGGGGTTTAGTCCTCCTCAGGGCCGTCAAAGATGGAATAGTCCTTGAGCAGGCTGTGGAGCAGCCTGCGACAGTCCTGTACCGACATCCTCTTCTTCCCCTTGATCAAACGTTCCCTGGCGAATAGTAAAACGTCCTTGAAACAGCACATTAGACGCCAACCGGCTTCGATTGCGTCCTCTGTGTGTGTTCCTGTGAAAAGTCCGTGGAACACGGAGTAGTACGTGACGCACTTCCTCGGTATACAGTCCTTTAAGTCAGTGTCCAGCGCGCGCAGCAAGGCCTGCGCAAAGGGGCAATTCCAGAAGAGGTGTATGATGCTTTCCTCCACTGGGTTGCACCTGGGGCAGTGCCTCACGAGGCTGAGTTTACTCTGGTACTTGTCCGCATTCACAGGGAGTCCCCCGTGTATGGCCTGCCAAGCAATGTCTTTGTTCATTAGTCTTTTCGATGCCACATTCCTCCACACCGTTCCAAAGGTGTTTGGGTGGAGACCTGGGACCGATTCCATGATGTCTTTAGCCCTGATCATTTTGTAGATGACCTTGGGCTTCCACAGGTCTGGTTTTACTCCCTCCAGATTGTTCTGCCTCATAAACTTCTTCACGTCCTTGTAGAACCAGGGCGTGCGCCAGCTGTAAGGGATGGAGCTGTCCCACTTGTCCCACCCCAGTGCTCTCCAGAGCGGCAGGAGTAGGAGGCGGGACATGGAGTAGCCAGAGGAGTCTTTGTCGCAGTCTCTCAGGGTGATCCGCACGCAGTTGCTTACAAAGAAGGCGCGCAGCATAGTGGGGATGTCGGGGATTCCTCTACCCCCCTTGTGCGGCTCTTTGTACATCACCTCGCGCTTTCTCCTCTCAAACTTGGCCCCCCAGACAAAGCGGAACACTGCCATGGAGATCTCCTGGCAGGTTCTGGTCGAAGGCGGGTATGCCTGGGCCACGTACTGCAGGACAGGGAGGATCTCGTTCAGCAGTACCAGCTTTTTCCCCTCAATGGTGAGGGGTCTGAGGCGCCACAATCCGATCTTCTGCTTCACCCTGTTCAGCCTCTCGTTCCAGCTCTTCAGGGCAGCGGCCTCGCTCCCCACACCAAACCAGACTCCAAGGATTTGAATGAGGCCTGCTCTGATGGGGAAGGGGAGGGGGTCGGCAGTCAGGTTCCAAAGCCCAAATAGCTTGGTCTCTGACTTCCCGCAGTTGACTTTTGCTCCTGAAGCTTTCCCGAAATCCTCGCACGTCTGGACCAGCGTCTTCACCGACCGGCTATCTGCGCAGAAGATGGTGACGTCATCCATGTAGAGCGAGCACTTCACTTCGCGTCTCTGGGGTCCTGGCACGACGATCCCTCTGATCTCTGCGTCTCGTCTGATGCACTGGGCGAAGAGCTCTATACAACAGACAAAAAGGAGAGGTGAAAGAGGGCAGCCCTGCCTAACCCCTGAGAGGACAGGGAAGGGGTTAGTCTTCCATCCGTTCACGATCACCACACTGCAAATGTCAAGGTACATCAGGTTAACATAAGAACAGAACATCTCCCCCATCCCATACTCACGCAGCACCCTGCCCATGAAATCATGGGAGACACGGTCGAAGGCCTTCTCCTGATCAAGGGTGACCAGGGCTGCGTGTACACGGCGGTCTTTGATGTAGTGGACTGCGTCTCTGATTAGGGCGAGGCTGTCTGCGATCCTGCGTCCAGGGATGCCGCACGTCTGGTCTGGGTGAATGATCTGGCTGATGACCTTCTTCAGTCTGTTCGCTAGGACTTTTGCTAGGATCTTGTAGACCGCGTTCAGGAGCGAGATGGGACGCCAGTTCTTGAGGTCGCACCTCTCCCCCTTCCGTTTGTACAAGAGCGTCAGCATTCCTTCCCTCAGCGTTGGGGGCATCCTACCTTCTGCTTCCAGTTCCCTGTAAAGCTCGAGCAGGTCCGGGCCGATCAGGTCCCACAGCTTCGTGTATAACTCAGCTGGGATACCATCTCCGCCCGGCGTCCTACCCGTCTTAAAGGATTTGGTTGCAGCGTGGAGCTCCTCCAGCGTCAGCGGGGCGTTCATGGCTGCTTTTCCTGCCGGGTCAATGGTGTTTGTAATCCCTGACAGGAATTTGTCAGCCTGGTCTCGGTCTGATGCTTTTGGGGAGTAGAGGTCTCCATAGAAATCTTTCACGACTCCCATGACTTCCTCCTTCCCTTGCTGCACGTTGCCATCTTTGTCTCGCAGCTCCCTCAGGGGCATGTGGGCAGAGTGGAGTTTCTTGAAGAAGAAGGCATTGAATTTCTCCCCCCTCTCAAGGTTCTCCACCTTGGAACGGAAGATGATTCGTCTGGATTCCTCCTCAAAGTGCTTTTGCAGGCTCTCCTTGGTTTCCTCCAGGTCGTCATCCACGTTCCATCCGCAGCGTTTGAGGTCATGCAGGGACTGCAGCTTGCGCTGCAGGCCCTCGAACTCCCCCTTCCTCTCACACGCCAGGCGTCTGCCTTTTGCCTGCAGGAAGCAGCGGATCCTTATCTTCGTGAATTCCCACCACTCTGCAGTGCTGGGGAAACAGGCCTTTTCTTCTTTCCATGCTGTGTATGCTGTTCTCAGCTCCTCCATGATCTCCTCCCTTTCCAGCAGTGCGCAGTTCAGCTTCCAGGATCCTGGCCCTGGGGGGAAACCTCCTCCCAGGCGCCCCTGGAGATGAATGGCTCTGTGGTCAGAGAAATGTACTGCGACCATGGAGTGCTGTCTGTGCTGTACCTGCTTGGTGGTCAACAGGAAGTCAATCCGAGAACGCACGGAACCATTTGGGTGGCACCAAGAGTAGTTTGCGGCACCTGCTCCCATAGATCCCACTGCGTCCTTCAGGGATGCCTCCCCAATCATCGCCATGAGTAGCCTGGACGTCACATCTATCTTTGCTGATTTGCTGGGGGGCACGCGCCCCCCCACCTCAATCGTGCAGTTGAAATCCCCACCCATCACCACTGCCCTGGAGGTTGCGAGCCAAGGGCGAAGGTGCTGGAAAAGTTCCAAGCGCTCATTTCTCCGGGGGGCGGCGTACACATTGATGAGCCTAATCGGCTCCCCTGCCCACGAACCGTCTACGACCAGTAGTCTGCCGCAGACGAGTTCATGGACAGAATCAACAGTGAAACATCCCCCCCGGATCAAAATGGCTACACCCGCGTTCCTGCACCCGTTCCCCCCAGACCAGTAGGAGGGACCGTGAGACCACTGCCCGCTCAGGTGCCTGTAGGATCGAGAAAAAGGTAAGGCACATTCCTGTAGCATATACACATCACATTTCTGTAAAGAAAGGAATGTTAGTACTCTGGCACGTCTCATCCGCTCTCCTATGCTCCTTACGTTAATGGAGAAAATGTTAAAAGACGCCATTAGTTTGGGGATAAAGGGTTGGACAGACATGCAGTGATACTAGTTACCATCCTCGCTGGCGTGGGTGGTCTTGTTGATCTCCTCGCACAGCTGGACTAGCAGATCCATGGTTTGCCCAAGGTTGTCATGGAGGAGGAGGGTCTCTGCTGCCTCTCGCCCATCTCTTATGAGCTCTTCCACGGTCACCAGTGTCTCGCTAGGTGGCTGTTCTAAAATGGCCGCCTGCTCCTCTGCAATGGCTGCCTCCTGCATCTCTGCTTCCTCCTCCTCCAGGTCGCTTTCAAGGTCACTGTCAGCATCGCTGGAAGTGGGTGAGTCGCCGATTTGCATTTGGGCTCTCTTCTGCTCCAGCCTCTGGTGCGGGCTATCCGTCTCAGGGGCTCTCCTCTTTATTCCCTGCTTCTCTGTTCCGGTCTGGGCTATAGGGGCGGTATCTGTAGCAAGGGAGGAAGAGGGAGGGGGTGCAACAGCCTCGGGGCTGGGGAGAGGTGTTACAGAGGGAGGGGCTGCAGCCTCATGGAGCGTGGGGGGGGCTGCAATGAAGGGTTGGGAGGAGGGGGCAAGGGGTGGTGGGTGGGCGGGGAGGGTGGGGGTTGCAGCAGCAGTGGGTGTGGGAGGGAGTGTTGCTGCAGGGGTGAGGGTGGGAAGGGGTGGGGTGGGGGCTGCTACTGAAGGGGCAGCGGGCTCAGGAGCCGCAGCGGGCGCTGCTTGGGTGGCCTCCTTTTCCCTTTGCTCCTTCTGATACTTACCCCCTTGTGCCTTTACGGGTTGGTTTGCAGGGGGCTTCTTGGCTGCCTTCTGGGTTGCTGTCAGGGGCGCACCCGGTGTTGCGCCTTTCGCCGCGGCCTCTGCGTAGCTCCTGACCCTCAGCTGGCAGTCCCGGAACATGTGGGTTGTCTCTCCGCACAGGTCGCAGGTTTTCTGGCGGGGACAATCCTTTGTTTCGTGTCCGGTGTTCTTGCAGTTTCTGCAGGCTTTCGGGGTGCACTGTTTCCACTGATGCCCCAGGTTCCCGCAATTACCGCAGGTCTGGGGCTGGTCAGGGTAAAAGATCCTCCCTGAGCTGCCCGCAGGTGAAAAACTGGGAGGGAGGTGGTGCAGCCGATCTGCCGCTTCTGGATTTGGCCACAAGCGAACTACCATGCTCCACTTTCCCACCCAGTACCCCAACTGACCCTACGCGTTTCATCCGTCTCAGCGAATTTCATCGGGATGAAACGCGTAGGGTCACGTGGTACAGGAACTACGGTGGCCGAACAGCCCAGGCTCCAGAGCAGAGACGTCAGTCCAGGAGTATCCTGCAATACGATCGGTGGAAGATTGACTGCAGCCAGAAGCACCTATTATTCCAACTGAGGTGAAAAAGAAAGGTTTTACTGGCAGCACATCCCACAGCAGAGCTGATTTACAGCGGCAGTATCTGTATGCAGATGGAGGACAGCTGTGATATCTGGTCGTCGGCGTGGTGCATGGGCTTGTCCCATAAATTGCTTGATTTTATTTGACAAAGTGTGAGCAGGCAATCGTCTGTTCATGGCAAATTAAAACCCTTTATTATCTGATTTTATACAAGGATCGGGCGCTTTTTCTTTCTTTTCTTATTTATATATATATATATATATATCACACACACCCCACACCCCACACCCCACACCACCACACCACCACACCACCACACACACACCACACACACCACACACACACACCACACACACAAAGTGATTAAAGTAGCGCCAATCTTATAACAATAAATATATATGTGAAAATGAAGGAATAATTCAAAATACCTATAAAATACAAATAAAACCATTAATAGTGAAATAGTTGCACACTAGAAAAAACAACCAAGTAAACAGTAGTAATAACGTGAAATATTCAAAGTCCAATGTCCAATCCCTAAGGTAAGTCCTGAAAGGTGACAACAGGACAATATACAGGATCCAGAGGTCCACGGCATCTCTCAAATGGAAGAACCAGTTCCACAGCAAAATCTATAAGAACAAAGAGACAGAGAGCGCACGCCCCATAGTGTAACACTGTAACATTTAATATGGGGAAGGAAAGGTGGGGGGATTAAAAACACTCACAATGTACAAGTAAAAATGAAGCAGTATGTGATATATAATCACCACCAAGGCAGGTAAACTCTTGTATCAAGTAGGCAGTCCAACAACGACTGGAACCAGGCTCCCGACAGCGTTGATTCCTCGGGTTCACTTGAAATCCTCCATTCAATGTGGTATAAGAGCTGTCCTCAATATTACACTGTGCACTCCCCGGCCGTAAAGGATGCACGCAGCGTGATGACGTAGTGTCGTAAGGTACGTCCCTGACGCGTTTCGTCGCATCAAAAGCAACTTTATCAAAGATATATATATATATATATGTGTCAGTACCGTGTTAGCCGAGCTTCAATAATCAAAAAATAAATAGATGATACCGTTCTGTGGCTAACGAAATGCTTTTATTTGTGCGAGCTTTCGAGATACACTGATCTCTTCTTCCGGCGATGTTACAATGAATGAAGCAAGGGTATACTTAAATACAGTGTCTCTTGGAATGTTATCTGTGCTGGTCCTTCCCCCGGTGTGGATGTGTTTTATGGCTAGAGGTGTCAAAAGGTTCCTGAAAGCAAGTGAAGAAAGTGTGTGTATGTGTATCAGTGTGAATAAAAATGAATGGAGAGCCCACAGTATATACAGTACTTTACAAAAGGTGTGTGTGGAGTGGGAGTGGATATAAATGGTGTGGGTGGGTGTGGAAATGTGAGAGTTTGTAGCACAACTAAAAGTGTGTGTGGTCCCTATTGGTGTATAGGGATGGAAAAACAAGGAGTATTAGTGTAGAGGGAGAAAGGGGGTGGCCCGGTATTAAAGGGGTTGCACCCCATATGGCCATCCCCCGGACTTCACCAGAGAGACAAGGGGTTAACTGGACTGCGGTCCAGGGATGTGGTTTGCACCTTGTTATACCTTGAAAATGTAGGTTCCCCTGTTCCCATGTTTCACCTTTAATGTTGTTTCCCAAGGCAGGGATAAAATCCTGCAGAGATTCCTTTGCAGACGCCATCTGCTAGGCTAATATGTCATGAAGGGCAGCCGGCGGATTAGCCTAAGCACGGTGATCAAAAAGTTAACTGCCCTGATTGTTTACTCAAAGTCTAGGAGCCAAGTATTGGTCAAACGACTCTGCCAGTCTAATTGTTACCTGAGGGCGGAGAATCATCAAACTGGAGTGGTTTGTAAGTGTTATGTCTACACCTACAAACAATGCAGATACTTCATTTAGTAAACTGGTCGTCGGCCCTGATTTAATTATGGGGCTACCCATAGAGTCCCAGTACACATGGGCTAATTAGCTGGGGGAGGGCATAGGTTAATCTGTGTCTCCACGTTAGGGACTGGATACAGATAATTGTTCACCAATGGTCTGTATTCAATGTTAAGAATAGGGTTGCACAGGTATATAAACTGTGTCAACCCTACCGTTTTTAGTTGTGCTTCTGATTCCACCTGGAATGTCACCGGATTGATGGAGAATTGCTAGCTGATACTTCTCCATCTCCAACCCTAAGTAAGTGTTACCTTCTTGTCTGTTAATTGTACTATATTGCTGTGTTCACCTTTTTTAAGGAATACATTATATTTTATTATATCTAAGCCTCGTTCAGTTCAACCCAGATATTTGGTGTTTATTATATCTTGTCTTAAGATACCGTGACAATTAGTATGTGTGAGAGACAGCTGTGTGTGCATACATATAGCACAGTATGTACAGACATGGCCTTTAGCGCTCATGGGAAGAGAGTTCACTTGTGTCAGTAATGACTCATAACATTTTGATCTCTGTTTAGGCCACTGCTATGTGTCCCGAACAGTTGCATAAATTTGTATTCATGCAACCGTCTCTCTTTCGTTTTTTTAAGATTACCTTTGAGTATGGCAACCCTCAGATCGTTCATCTTATGGCCAGAGTCAGAGAAATGTTCGCCAACAGGACTGTCTCTTGTTCCGTGCGATGCTGTGGCGATGCAAGTTCATTCTCTTGTTTAGCCCCTGCCCTGTCTCACCTATGTAGTAGCAGCCCCCTGGGCGCCGTATTATCTCTGGATCTGGCACACTTACCGTGAATATTTCTGGCTGGATGGAGGGCATTCTAAAACCACTTGTCAGGAACACACTCAGCTATATCCAGGATACCACCGACCTGCTAAACAAACTGAATGCCATTGGCCCCCTCCCAACAGGAACACTACTTGCAACTATGGATGTAGAGTCACTCTATACAAACATCCCCCACGAGGATAGGATTTCAGCCTGCAGATACTTTCTGGGACCGCAGGAGCCAGTCACAGAGACAGTGACTAAATGCATCGAATTTATTCTGACCCATAACTACTTCACATTTGGAAATGACACATACCTCCAGACAACCGGGTCCGCTATGGGTACTCGGATGGCGCCACAGTATGCCAATCTATTCTGCGCAAAACTGGAAAGTGACTTTCTTTCCACCTGTCACTTGAAACCCCTTACATACCTTCGCTACATCGATGACATCCTCCTGATTTGGACCTCTAGCGAACAGGACCTCCTACAGTTCTATGACGACTTTAATACTTTCCACCCGACCATCAACTTCAAACTCACCCATTCCCCGGATGAAGTACATTTCCTAGACACCACCATTACTATAAAGAACAACCAACTTTAGACTTCTGTATACCCCAAACCTACAGACAGAGCCAGCTATTTGAGGGACAACAGCTTCCACCCGACACACACAACATGCAACCATCTACAGTCAAGCCATACGATACAACCGGATATGCTCCGACACAGCAGACAGAGACCAGCGGATTAAAGCCTTGAGATCAGACTTTATAAACCGTGGCTATATCCACAGAATTGTAGACCAGCAAATTCACAAAGCCACAAGAATACCAAGAAGTGATCTCCTTGAATATAAACAGGAGGAGACAAGCGACAGGGTACCTTTGGTGGTCACATATAACCCACACCTAGGAGCCCAACGCAAGATCGCCAGGAAACTACAACGCATCCTCCAGGAAGATACAAGACTGCAACAGGTCTTCCCTGAAGCACCCTTATTATCATACAGACAACCCCATAATCTCAAGAATATTATGGTGAGGAGTAAAGTATTCAGCAGTACAACTGAATGTGGGACAAAACCATGCCAGGACCCAAGATGCAAAACCTGCGCAATGCTCTACACAGTGGACACAATACAAATACCACACAGGAATCGGGAATACAAAATCAGAGGAAGGTTCACCTGTTCCTCCAGCAATGTCGTGTACCTCATCATGTGCATGAAATGCCCAGGGGGCTGCTACTACATAGGTGAGACAGGGCAGGGGCTAAACAAGAGAATGAACCTGCATCGCCACCGCATCACACGCAGAACAAGAGACAGTCCTGTTGGCGAACATTTCTCTGACTCTGGCCATAAAATGAACGATCTGAGGGTTGCCATACTCAAAGGTAATCTTAAAACACCGAAAGAGAGACGGTTGCATGAATACAAATTTATGCAACTGTTCATGACACTTAGCAGTGGCCTAAACAGAGATCGAAATTTTATGAGTCATTACTGACACAAGTGAACTCTCTTCCCATGAGCGCTAAAGGCCATGTCTGTACATACTGTGCTATATGTATGCACACATAGCTGTCTCTCACAGATACTAATACTCCTTGTTTTTCCATCCCTATACACCAATAGGGACCACAAAGTATCCACACACACTTTTAGTTGTGCTACAAACTCTCACATTTCCACACCCACCCACACCATTTATATCCACTCCCACTCCACACACACCTTTTGTAAAGCACTGTATATACTGTGGGCTCTCCATTCATTTTTATTCACACTGATACACATACACACACTTTCTTCACTTGCTTTCAGGAACCTTTTGACACCTCTAGCCATAAAACACATCCACACCGGGGGAAGGACCAGCACAGATAACATTCCAAGAGACACTGTTTTCAAGTATACCCTTGCTTCATTCATTGTAACATCGCCGGAAGAAGAGATCAGTGTATCTCGAAAGCTCGCACAAATAAAAGCATTTCGTTAGCCACAGAATGGTATCTATTCATTTTTTGATTTTATATATATATATATATATAGCTCATTTGCATGTCATTTCCCAGAATCCCTTGCTGCAGTGGAAGTGCTGTATGCTGGGTGATAATGGGGAAAGGCGGGGTTGCAGACCTGCCTAAGACATGCAGATGAGCATACAGTTGTATTTGCATATATATATATATCTATCTATCTCTATATCTATATCTCTATCTATCTATCTATCTATCAACCATAATACTGAGTTAAGTTATGGTGAGTAAAAAAAGTGACAAACGCTCCACAGGAAAGCGAATATAACTGTATGCTCATCTGCATGTCTTAGGCAGGTCTGCAACCCCGCCTTTCCCCATTATCACACAGCATACAGCACTTCCACTGCAGCAAGGGATTCTGGGAAATGACATGCAAATGAGCACACAGTGTCACTTTTGCGCCTCAATAACCATTTTTAACATGGTTCCCTATAGGCTTAAGCTTGCTGCATGGTCACAGCTTTGAGCACAGCCAGGGTTAAGGTGCATACCCAGAAAACCACCCACAGACAGCTGTTTCGACCTTGATGGGTCTCATCAGTGTGGGGTTGATTTTACTGGGAATGCAGGAGAGGGTATGGGATAGGCTAAACCATAATACTGAGTTAAGTTATGGTGAGTAATATTATATATATATCTATATATATATATCTATATATCTATATATATTTATCTATATATATATATTTATATATATATATATATATTTATATATATATATATATATTATATATATATATATATATATATATATATATATATATATATTTATATATATATATATATATTATATATATATATATATAGATAGATTATATATATATATATAGATTATATATATATATAGATTATATATATATATATATATATAGATTATATATATATATATATATAGATTATATATATATATATATATATAGATTATATATATATATATATATATAGATTATATATATATCTATATAGATTATATATATATCTATATATAGATTATATATATATCTATATATAGATTATATATATATCTATATATAGATTATATATATCTATATATAGATTATATATATATCTATATATAGATTATATATATCTATATATAGATTATATATATATCTATATATAGATTATATATATATCTATATATAGATTATATATATATCTATATATAGATTATATATATATCTATATATAGATTATATATATATATAATCTATAGATAGATGTGTATATATGTAAATACAACTGTATGCTCATCTGCATGTCTTAGGCAGGTCTGCAACCCCGCCTTTCACTTTTTGCTTCAAAAACCATTTTAACATGGTTCCCTATAGGCTTAAGCTTGCTGCATGGTCACAGCTTTGAGCACAGCCAGGGTTAAGGTGCATACCCAGAAAACCCACCCACAGACAGCTGTTTCGACCTTTATGGGTCTCATCAGTGTGGGGTTGGTAAACTGGGTATGCAGAGAAGCAATAGATATAGATATAAATAGAGAGAGAGATATATATATATATAGTGGTTGACAAATCACCAAAAAATCTACTCGCCACACAAAAAAATCTACTCGCCACCTAGTACCAAAC